>NW_009701734.1:46368-98117 GCF_000703405.1 Apaloderma vittatum
GTTGTGCAAATTCTCTCCTCGATTACATGAGTGCAAGAGAGAAAGAGGAAGAGCTGCTAGTGAGAACTGGGAAAAACTTTTGAATTCCTTAACCCATACTTCATACACAAGCCTTAAATAGAATTCTGTGATTTCATGTAATGTGTAATGCACATAACCCTCAAATGCTTATTTAGGTAGGTTTAGGATTTCCTGTATTCTTCAGGAACAAAACTTTCTCTTCCCATTGATGTCAAGTCTAAGCCCAACTGTCTAGACTAATGGTGCAATGTGCATTTTCCAAGTGGCAAGTGGTTGTCAGTGGCAAAGTAACAAATAATTGCATAATACAATTCCAAAACTAAGATGTCAAAGCCTACTGCACATCTCTGAAAAATGCGACAATATTTATGTCACTTGTAACAGTGAAGATTTTTTTTTTCCAGATATAAATTTACTACTGAAAATGAGAGAGGCTAGTGTTATGTAGTATTATATTACCAAAGTAGAGTTATACTCATTCACTCTCTTTTGTATTAGTCAGATATTTATTATAGTACACATTAAACTGTGAATCTTTTCACAAAGGAGGCAAATATGTGACTCTGTAGGCATAAAACTACAAACCACTGCATGCTAGGGCAATTGTGTGAATGTACAGTACATCAAACAAATGGGTGTGAAAAAAGGAGTAGATAGTATCTCTGTCTTGGTGTAATTATAAGGTTGGGACTTGGCAGATTCATCTACAGTAATGTTATCCTTTTATTGGCTGCAATAGAGTTGCAGTACAAGTATAGATTGTACTAGACATTTAATTTTCGTACTGTTTTCGACTTCACTATTTCTTAATTGTCTTCTTCCCAAGATGTTTGAGATGTTTGAGAAACTCTATGATTCTTTAAAATGTTTGAGTATTGTAGCAACAGGAGGGTCAGAGTGTTTGAGGTGGGAAATTTCTCAAAGAAAAGAGAAACAGTTTGGCAATTAGTTTTTCACATGCACAAGATAAAAGCTTGGTGCCACTCTTGTATAATAAGCATATTGTCTGTGTTCAGTCTTGTAGACATGTCTATTCTCCTTATTTCATATTTTGTTTTCATGCCTTTTTAAAGACTTTCCTTTATGGATGTATTTGTCACCCTTCAAGCTAAGGAATGTTTTCTCCTGATGAGTAATCCCATTTCATTCAAAGGGAATATAGTGGAATTGCAAATGATATAATGACATCAAAGACCAGCTTATTGTTTCTAATTTTTTAATTTTTTTTTTTACACTAAACTGTATTAACTAACAGAAAAGAAGTGGAAAAATATGAATGAGTAACTACAAAGTCTTACCAAGCCTTTCCCTAAGGGCTTAGCAAACTGAACCCCTCCATAAATTATCTTCTACTCTTGTTGCCTTCTGACTCTTGCCAATGTTACTCACTACTGCAGTAATTAGTGACTTATGAGTTATGATTTATGATTCATGCCTTCATTGTTTTATTTTGCAATCACTCATAAGTGAACAAACACTTTACTTCAAAATTTAGGCAATTTTATAGCATTTTAAATTTATTTAAATGTTAACTTCAAAAGCAAATAAATACAGATGTAGAGACTTTTTTCTTGATCTTTTCAATAGCAAGACAACATTGCTTTTTGAAAGGTAAAAGGGAATTTTTCTTCTGATGTTCTTGTCAACGTGAAAATTGAATGAAATTCTATTTCATATTGTGTGATGATTTCTCTAGTGATTTTATTTTAATTATTCATGCATAATTATCCTCTGTCCATCTGTGACAATAGTTTCTTACCTTGCAAACAGTAACTAGGAAAAAAACCCCAAAACTTTACTCAAATTATTTACAGTTAGGTGTTACACAATGTGTATGTAAGTGTCATACTCTGGTCCCCAAAGCAAGCATTTGCTATGTCACTAATTTTTTTTTTTTTAACATCTCTAGGAACACCCATGAAACAGGACCTACATTTGTGTATGTTTAGAAATAATCTTAATAAAATAGCGGATATTCTTCCAACCAGAAATCAGGAAAAGTACTCTTTAAAACATGGAAACATAAAAACAAGGCAGAGGGGAAAAAGAGAAGAAAGAGAGGAGAGTCATTTGGCATTTTTCCAAAGCCATTGGACTTCCGTCTACATTTTGAAACATAAAGACAACAAGGACAATTAAAAGAAATCACTCTCTAACCATAGTATAAACCTGTCCACATTTCCTACTTACAAAAATTTATTATCTCTACTGTTTACTTCATTTGAATTTACACAGATCTGTTTTCATTCCAATCCTCAAAGTTTTACAATCAACTATTGCAAGCACCCTGTCAAAAAGAAGGGAGTAAAAACCTACCACTACCACCCAGAATGCCTATTTTTATCTGCTGCAAGTCATTACTAAAAATGCTAGTGTTTGATTTATGCATCTTGAGTTTCAAACGTTATTTAACTAGGAACCTGAAAAGTACTTTTTTTCTGTTCTTGTGCTCTAAGAATTCAGAGCTATGATTTAGTCAAACCTCTCCTTAATGTTTTGGGGTTTTTTTGCATTGTAACCACTGTAGGTTCAAAGTAGACTTCTAGGTGAAATGTAATTTGTAACATAATGAAGGATTCAAAAGATTGTTAATTTTCACATCCAGCTGGTAATTCTGGATATCACTGTATTCATGCTACTCCAAGGAGTGTACTTTATCTTCTCCCATATCAGGTTTGATTAGAATTGCTTTAATCATTAGTGAGATGAAAAGCTAAAAATAAATTCCTCTATATTGATTATATTTCTCTCTTCTGACATCATATTTTTCCAACTTAGAATCTTACCTGAACTTTTTAAGGCAGAACGCTTAACTATTTTAGCAATCATTACAGTCAATTTAGAGATGGACTTTGGGGCATTTCATTTCTTTGATCTATTTCAGATATCTACTCTGATATGTGAGAGACTTCTCTTTTTCTCATTAACATGGGAGGCAGGGTAGGTTATCTAGTTTATATATAGATATTTCTGTCATTACTGAGGCTTCACCTAGAATCCTTAGTGTGATGTTCAAGTTTCCTCAGAACACGCTGGGAATGCCCCTCTTTTTAGGTGAGGAGCACAGGATCTCATATCCTTTTCTAAAAAATATGTCTAACATAGAACTCCAACAAAAAAGATAATTTAGTTTGCACTTGGTAGCTTGCCAGGTTCCCTAAAACTCTTGAGTGAGCGTGTTGGCCAATAGGACCTATCACCCAACCTATACTTTCCCATTTTCTTGTCTTCCAAAGAAGGTAAGTTAACCATCCACTTGCAGTGAGCCTCTAGAGAGAATCCAGTGTTTTAGAGTTCACAGATCTGTCTTCTTTACAACAAGTTTTCAGGTGACTTTTTGCATAATTCTTTCTTTCTTTCCCACAGGAATTCTTTAATTTTACAAATAAAACCTTATTTTTCAGAACAGCCCCAGAATGCCACACAAAAAATGTTGCTCTGCACCACGGGAGAGTAATTTTTCTCTAAGCTATCTCTAAGTAGGCAACACAAGCCAGTAATGAGTTCAATGTACTGTACTTTGTTTTCACTTAATACAAACTCATAGCACTTCTATCCTGTGCTCCTAAATCTGTATATGTAAAAAAAAACCCCTGAGTTAATGGAGTAAATAAAGAATTATGATCCTGGCTGCATTTAATAGAGTCCATTAACATTTTGCCAGTAGGAGTAAAAGATAACTCTGAATTTGTTAAAATATATGTGAATTACCCTGCTTACTTTTTTTTTTAAAAAAAAACAAACTAAAAACTCTGCTATTTCAGTGAAGCATGCCATCAGTTCTCAAATTGTTTAACTTAAATGATGCACTCTCAGTAAACACTGGTGTGTTGTGAGACTTTACAGATTGTTTATAAATTTGTGAAATTAAGAAGAAATGAACCTTTGGGCAACCAGATGCTGCACAGATTCTGCTGTGTCTTTCACACTAAGAGTTGGGGATACCAAACCAGATATTTAAGAAATTTCGATATGAAGACCACTTTTTAATTCTCACATTTAGTGTTAATAATAACCTCTGAGTTCTTACACAATATCAAAACAAATATCTCGAATGGAGAAATAACTCTTAGAAACAAGAGAAAAAAGAATTGCTATTTGAAACTCAAATTTTGTCATGGTTACATATAACACATAAAGCAACTTAATTGTTTTGGCAAGTAGACAGAAATAGAATGTACTTTGCAAGCACCAGGTTATATGTAAAATCTATATGAGGAAATTATGATGCTAGGATTCAATAATTGCTGTAAATCTGTAGCATGGGTATTTACTCTACAAAACTGAGTCTACATTCATGACCAGAGTACTTCTGGGGAAAAAGATACTTTTGAGGAATCTACCTTATTTATCTTTATGTGCTGGAAATGTAACTGTGTACATGTGAACCAGCCATAATTTTCTTGTGTAAAACGAAAGATCTGTTTTGCCCTAGATTTTTTCAATGAGATTAATTTTTGGCCCACTTATGTGGTCAGGAAGGAATTTAGTAGCCAATATATATGAAATTCTGATAAATGGATTTGTCTGAGACAATATTTTGTTGTTTATATCAGGAGCCGTTGACACAGAAATTTCCTTTTGTATTCAACATATATTTTTGTAATGAGAGTAGCCTGCAAAATTTTAAGACTACACAAATACAATGAATTTAAGATAATAAGAATTTAAATTGAAGAGAATATAAGATTTTAAGGATCTAAAAAACAGGGTTGAACAATGAATCAATATGTTCTTATTACTTATTTTACTATACTTTG
This sequence comes from Apaloderma vittatum, assembly GCF_000703405.1. Lineage (NCBI taxonomy): Eukaryota > Metazoa > Chordata > Aves > Trogoniformes > Trogonidae > Apaloderma > Apaloderma vittatum. Next base: position 51,150 of record NW_009701734.1, read on the forward strand.
AATTTGTTTATTATATATTTAGTATATTTAGTATTTGCTGCTCTCTTTTATATGAACATGTCAAACACTCTAATAATGTAGAGCCTTACATTTTTAATCTATTTTCTTTATCAAGTCATTTGAATATTTCAAAATTCTTAAGGTTAAGCTCACATCTTCCTTCTTTTACTTGATAGTTAAAATTTAAATATATGAATTATAACGTATGGCATTTGAAGGCACAAATAATTTACAAATTAGTAGTTCAAGAGCTTTTAATTTGTCTCTGTTTTACTTCTGTTTATTAGATTGATGCTTGTTCTGGAAGCTGAAATCATTACATTAATTTTAGTGGAGCATGTTACTTAAAGTTAGTAGATTAATATGCACCTTAGTCATCAGTCACTTTCTCTCACAATATAGAATGGATGCTAAAATCATAGAATCACAGAATGACAGAATCATAGAATCATATAATGCTTTGGGTTGGAAGGGACATTAAAGATCATCTGGTTCCAACCCTCCTGCTGTGGGCAGGGACATCTCCCACTAGATCAGGTTGCTTAAAGTCCCATCCAGTCTGGCCTTAAAAACTTCCAGGGATTGGGCATCCACAACTTCCTTGGGCAACCTGTTCCAGTTTCTCACCACCCTCATAGTAAAGAATTTCTTTCTAATATAGGGGGCTGGTTAGCTCAGTGGGTTGAGCACGGTGCTGACAACCATGACAACACTGAGGTCACAGGTTTGATTCCCACTTGGTCCCCATGTGTTGCCTGGTCTAGTCAAGAAGTGGTGTCCCTGCCCATGACAGGGAGGTTGGATTAAATGATCTCTAAAGTCCCTTCCAATCTAGGCCTTTCTATGAATATCTAACCTAAATCTACTCTCTTTCAGTTTTATATATATGCTAAATCTCTTTTACTTTATATGCATATATATATATATATTCATAGGAGTTATTAAAGAAGATTTATTTTTAAAAGAGAGGATTAAAAATGAGAGTAAAAAGACTTAGTCAGTAAATTTCCACATTTATTGATACTTAAGGAATTTAGACCAAAGAAAGTCACCTGAGAGAATAAATATGCCATTATTTAAGCATACTTATTTCTATGTTGTTAACTTACATGTGTTAATACAACTGCAAGTTATGTAATTCTGAAAGAAATTGATTTAATATATAGTAGAACTTTATGCTCAGGGCAAAACAGAGAGTACCACTCCTATCCACCATGAAAGCTCTGATATTAATGGGATTTATGTGCTCCCATAGGTCTTGTGCTGAGGAGAAAGAGACAGAAAGCTGATGGGTGAAACTATTATAACCAGATAGATCAAATTCTTCCTTTTACTCAGAGAAACTTATACAGAAAATATTTATATAACAATTTTAATAGATTAAGTACAAATAAATTCCACAACTTTTGCTGAATATTCTGAATATGTTATTACTAAATACCCCAACTTGCAGTGTTAAATAGACCATTTGATGATAAATGTAAGGATACTGTAGGATTAAGCCTGGTCAATTTTTAATCCTACTGTAGTGTAGCAACATACCACTGATTGTGCTGAAAAGGTTGTATATATTTATCATATTTATTATCTATACTTACTTAACCCTCTGTATTTCAAAGTATTTCAGGCATGTCAATCTAACCATGCTGGTACAAAATAGATGAAGATATAGTATCATGTTTTGAGACAAACTTGTTAAAGAGAGAATGAATAGATCTTTGATCAGTGAAGCCTTTGATATTTGAAAAAACTCTACGTACTGGAGAGGTATGTAGGCACAGCCATCAGTTACATTCTTAATTTTGTTATGGAAATAACACCTACAACACAAAAAAATACATAGCACATACTTAGTAAAGAAAGGATAACATCAATGTAAGTGAGCATATTATAGAATCATTTATGTTAGACAATGATTATGTCTTTGGAGTCAGAAGCTATAGGGGCAATAACCCCTGAACATAATCGGTAATAGGATTTCAGGAATATTGTTCATTATGACAAGATTGTTTAAATCATGCCTGAGCCATACATCTGAGACATATTAACCTTGGTTATTCTTTACAATAGTATGAATTGTACATTCTTCCTCAACATGGTTCGTTAAAAGCTTAATTTCAGATTAACTTTTCATTTAATATCAAATACATATTTCCCACTGCTTCCTCTAAATGTTATTTTTCCTTTCGTCTTGCCAAAAAAAAAAAGAAAAAAAAAATATTACTGCTTTCACAGTTCTCCTTTATGGATTTTTTGCAAGTTTGCATGCCTCTTTTCCAAAGAATTAGTAGAGCAATTGCTCATAACCATTATTCCTAGGATGTAGCTTTCTTCAAACCATTTTATACCTTTTTTAAATTTCATTTTCTTAACTCCTTGCATGTTATTTTCCTCTGTTTCTTTTTTCCTCTCTTCTTCAGATGTACATCACTGCTTTTTCCACAGTTGTTTTATTCTTTACTACCATAACTTAACAACTCTTTAATTTCCCATACAATATACATCTCTTTCTGAGTTCCCTCTCATTGCTTTGTAAATTGGAAAAGAATGATGTAATGCCATGACTAGCTTTGGCAGTGCCCAAATCAAGTGGATGCTGCAGTAAAGACTCAAGCTCTTTTCCTCAAACCCTTCCCCTACTATCATATCTTCTTCTTGACAAATCCTTTCTCTCTAAGAAGTTTTTCTGCCTCTCAGTTATTACCAAATCAAATAAACTGCTTGGTCAGTAGGCTAGGCTCTTTGGGTATATGTCACACAAAGGTTTTTAGATCATATTTTAGTCTGACTGAGCTTGTCTGCTTGGGGATATACAAGGAGGTTAGCTCATGATACTGAAAGTGCAATTTGAGCTATTGAAACAAAATAAAATACGCAAGTGGGTACACTCATTTCAAAGTGAATGAAACTGAATCATTTTAATACTGTTTTAATTCTAAATAAGCATCCATATAAAGATCACAGAATCATAGAATGTCAGGGGTTGGAAGGGACCTCAAAAAATCATCTATCCCACCAGAGCGGGATCACCTACAGTAGAACTCACAAGTACTCATCCAGGTTGATTTGGAATGTCTCCAAAGAAGGAGACTCCACAACCTCCCTGGGCAGCCTGTTCGAATGCTCTGTCACTCTCAAAGTGGAAAAGTTTTTCCTAATATTTTTATGGAACCTCCTATGTTCCAGCTTGTACCCATTACTGCTTGTCCTGTCATTGGATGCCGCTGAAAAGAGCCTGGCTCCATCCGCTTGACAATCCCCCTTGACGTGTTCATAAACACTTATGAGGTTGATGCAGGTTAATTAATCCATGTCACAAGCTACATTGTACTATTTTTTCTTTTGTAGTTAATCTGTCTACTAAAGTGGCAGTAATGGCTCAGAATCTATAGTCATTTTATTTCACTGGGCTTTAATTTACTTGTAATTTATGAGGAAACAATAAGACAGAAGCAGATGGCTACGGATTAATTAAGTGCTATGCCAACTTTAATAACATCAGTCACTTACTGGGTTTCTTATGCTGTGGTGGTTTGGCCCTGACTGGAGGCCAGGAGCTCGTCAAAACCGCTCTATCACTCCCCTTTCTCAGATGGTCAGGGGAGAGGGAAGATATAATGAGAGGCTTGTGGGTTAAGATAAAAGCAGTTTAATATAGCAAAAGCAAAGACCTCGCACGGAAGCAAAGCTAAGCAAAGATCTTTCTCTATTTCCCATCAATGGGTGATGTCTGGCCACTTTCCCAGGAAGCAGGGCTCCAATATGTGTAGCAGTTGCTCCAGAGGACAAACACAATCAGCGAATGCCTCTCCACTTCCCTCTTCCTTCTTGCTTTATAAGTGAGCTGACATCATAGCGTATGGAATACCCCTTTGGTCAGTTGGGGTCAACTGACCTGGCTGTATCCCCTCCCAGGATGTTGTCCACCCCCAGCCTACTGTTGGGGTAATGTTGGAAAACCACAGCCTCAGTGCTGTGTGAGCACTGCTCAGCAGTAGCCAAAGCACTGGGGTGCTACCTAGCTACCACTTCCAGCTACCACTCCAAAAACACAGCACTGAGAGAGCTGCTGCGGGAAGATTAACTCCATCTCAGTCTGACTCTGTAAATATGCCATTACTTGTATTTATCCCTGCTAAAATTTTGTTCATTTAACTCTTCATTGAGGACTTCTAAATGTTTGTGAAGCACTCTCAGGACTCAGCATGACCAGTTCTAGCACTTGCTTTGAAACACAGAAGGAAATAAAAACACATGGAAAGAACTAGGGATATTCAATACCCTAAAAACCTAAGTTAAAGAAGCATGTGGTCTAAACTAGCAATTCTGATAAATAACTAGTTTCCAGACTTTCGATACTCCCTTAATTCTTTCTATTTTATCGATTTATTACAGTATATTTAATAACAGAGATATTTCAGCAAGATATTACTCAGATTTTCAGGATAATATTCAGACCACTGAACACTTTTCTTTACTCACAAGTTTCATCTTGCTCAGGTTAGCTATCCAAGGCTTAGACAAAAGAAGAATATAAACATCTCATTCTAATCCTAATAGATCCCCCTACAGCAATTCTCAGTTTTCTCTGCTGAATATAGAAGCACAAAATCAATAAAACACCATGAAAAACTTCATGAATCACTGAAAACTATGATTTTTCAGAGAAAGGATGTTTCTGTTTATTCTAAGGACAAATATCTCTCCTGGACTTTGACCTTTGAAAAGAATGTTTTCAGCACGTACTCTAAACTTTAAAAAACAATCATCTAAGTGTCACACTCATTTAGAATCCTAAAAGTCCATCTTGAATATTTCTTGTTTACTTTCATTAATTAAAAGCAAATTTTTTTGTGAAAAAAGCACAGAAAAAGACATGGAAAAAACCTTGACATAATTTTATCTATATTAGCTTTTTGGGAAGTGACTGTGGAGTAATCTGCTCCCAAAACCATGCCTGGAGTTGATTTGAGAAGGAGCTGCAGTGGAGCAAAGGAGAGTCTAAGAGAGACAAGAGTACATGGAGTTATCATGAGTTGTTTGTGGGTTTTTTTTTGTATTTTTTTTCCTGTTGGCTGTTATTTAGCACAATAAACACAGCTTTAGATAGATAGATAGGTACAAATTTTTATACATATAGATATAGATGGATTAAAGGAGAACATGATCTCATGATACACTTACTGAGAACTTAACCAAAATTCTCTAAATTTTCATCTTGCTTTGTTATGTCTTGGAATAACTTTGTGAAAGAATAGTTTTCTGAATGCGTCAAGGTAAATAAGAAAAAAAAATAAAGTTCCTTTGTTGGGGGAGGCGTATGGAAAGTAGGATTGAAAGACAATTTGAGGGATTCATGATGCAGCTGAATTGTTGCTAGTGGAGTTAATGTTGTATGCTTCAAAAAAAACTACACTTAGAAAAAGAAAAAGAAAAAGAAAAAGAAAAAGAAAAAGAAAAAGAAAAAGAAAAAGAAAAAGAAAAAGAAAAAGAAAAAGAAAAAAGAAAAAAAAAGAAAAAGAAAAAGAAAAAAAGAAAAAAAGAAAAAAAAAGAAAAAGAAAACCCCAAAACTGTGAACTATCACAGAATAATATTATTTCATCAAATTATGTTCTAAGGAAAATTTCTTAGTTACAATTTCTGGTAAATCTAGAGGATGTCTAAGATAAATCTGTGCTAATTTGCAAGATGCACTAACTTCTACCAAACAAATATACCAGACTTCTTGTCTGTAGCAGCTGTAACTCTTAAATTTTTGATAAATCAGAAATGCCCTGCTAAGGACAAGCCAAAAATTTCCAGTATACACAGTTTTGCTATTTCTCATCTCTAGTCTAATATGGAAATTATTTAATATCTGTAATGCTATTTGTCACATTTCAAAGTCTGTGCAAATTAAAAGTATTAATCTATGAAACATCCCTTAAGGGAGAAAGGGTGGATAAATTCTGTGTTATTCAATTGACTTGTTTACTCAATTCAGTGTAACGATATTGAAAAAGTGACACAATATTAATTTAAAATAAGAAAAAGCAAGTTAAATTTCAAACACTGTCCAAGTGTTTAATAATAACTTCAGAGGAATTGCAGTTGTATCTTTGTGTTGTTTTTATCTATCTGTGCTTTATACATCTGGAGGCAGCTATGTTTAGAAAATCTTGTTGTAACTATATCCTTTTCTTTTTTTTACATGAGTACCCTGTCTAATCAGAGCGAAACAGATGTTCTGCAAAATTGTAAAAAAAATTTTGCTCTTGCCTGGAAACTTGAATGACGAGAAAATGAATTATGACAGTGCCACACAGGTATTTATACACGGAGAACTCTCAAATCCATCTAATTATAGTACAGCTAGATTAGGCCTTGGATAAGCTTCAAGGATTTTATGATAAAAGTATTTTCCCTTTATTAGAGAGTAATAATAAAAAGAACTACAGCTTTTCTTCTTCTGTCATCAATATTATTGTATAGCTGAATACTATTGAATTGGCTGAATTCTGTATTGAGAAAGATCATTTCTCTATATTATCATCAAATAATGACAAATGAATGAACACAATACACTAGGAGAGAATGTGATGAAATATGCTGATATTGATATAATTCTTCAGTGTAGTGTTAATATATTCACTGCATGAATTTTTACAAGACATTAATATGAGTTATTCATCTTATGGACATCTTGTTTGTAACCAAAAATGGTATTTGTCAAGGTTTTTTATTAGATTTAAGGTTTTGCCACAAGTGCTTAATGTGAATGGTAAATTCCTAGTTACTTGTGAACAATCCGGACCGAATTAACAGTATTTTTTATGCATTTGTTAACAACAAAATTGTGTACTGCTTTTTTCTCTTGTTTCAATTTTTAAAAGTGCTTTTGTATAAACAAAAGATCCAAAGACATTTCTATCAGTACTGTTTCAGCTTCAGTGCATTGATCTGTGAGGAAATAGAACTATAGCAGATAATTTAAGTATACTGTGTCTCAATTCATGCAATAAGTATGAAATTGGGAAAATGGATGCATTGATTTTGTATGAAATATGGATACATAAAAATAAACTATGTTAGAAATGGTAGTTCAGTTATAGTTTTAGAAGCTCATACCTAGAATCAGATCACAGAATACTGTGAAGAATTTACCAGTGTCCCAGGTAGAAGCTTATTGTTACATTCATTATGTTATGTAAATATAAGCATTTAAAAAATGTATTGAATCCTCCAAAGAATTAAGCTATTCAGAAGTGTAAGTTCTCAGATAGTGAAGACTTTATCTTCACTCCCACAAAAAGGATGACAGAAAAAATACCAAAAACTCCTTAAACATGGCAAACGAAAAACTGTTCTTTATATTTTCTCAAATGCTTACAAGCTCCATGTTAGGAAACTTTTATCTATAAGGATATTGTAACAGTTAGGAACCTTAAGCATCAGCTGAGAAATTCTGGAAATCCTGCCTCTGGGAGAATGAAACCTGCTCCTGATCCAGAAGATAATGTACTATTAAGTTGGTGAACCTAGCACCCGATATTCCTACGAACTCTTAGAGTTCCAGTATTGACTTCTCAGTTACTGACTTCTCAGTAAGCTGTCTAAGTTGTTTCTCAGAATCCTACCTACTTTCCGAGTGACTTGTCTTGTAGTTAGATGAGTGACAATGCTAGATCAAAGGCAATGCAGATGTCTAAATGTGAGCTACTGACAAAGATCTTAGTGTTGACAATGGAGTCAAAATACTACCATATAATCTAGAGTTGTTCAGTTCACATTAGGGTGAATAGTTAAAATCGATTATCCAAATGCTCTCCAAACATCAGCATCTAGTAACACGTGAGACCTTGATAAAGGACATGAACCTGGCAAGAATGACACAACCTATAGGAGACCTTTGCCGCTCCTGGGCAGAAGTTAAAAATAATGTCAAATATCTCAAATGACAGAAAGTGTTCCTGTTTAGGCAATCAATTTTTATTCTGTATCTCCATTTACTATCATGGAATCTTAAATTTGTCCCTCATTTCATGCAGATACTGAAGTTTAAATGTCTAAATATGAACTAGAATTCCATTCACGATTTCTATTCATATTTAACTTTTACCAACTGCCTTCTTTATCAAATGAAAACAATTTCAGTCTTTTTAGCCTTTTGTACATGAAAATCTTCTCTATTCCCATTAGTAAATCCCTTCATCGGTTCTCTGTCATCTTTTTTTAACCTCTTGATAGTTTTTTTTACATAACTTTCAAGATCTGACATTACTTTGCATATAGTTTTCCTTTTCTCTTTTCCCATCTCAACTTTAAATTTTTCTTCACTCTTCTGTCAATGGATGAACATTTAACACAAATTTTAATGAGCTATCTGCAGCATCTCTTTCCTAAGTTGATACAGTAGATAAAGAACACAACTAGAAGCATGATTACTGATTTATTTTTTTCTTAATTATCATAGTTTGAATACATTTTGCTATAGGGAATGCCAGAACTGCAGAAAGTTTCTCCGATACCTGTGGATAATTTATTTGTATTTTTAAGAGGAATGCAATTAATTTTCAAACAATTGGCAACAAAAGTTAGAATTATTTCAGGGCAAATGCAGCTTCTCCTGTAGTGCTTTGATTTTAAACATGATTCCTAGTCTACCTTTCCTATACTCTCTTGAACATAAGCAGTATATCATTAGTTAATTATGGAAAAACTGCTATGCATTGTGGTGTATATTGGAATTAGACAGTTAAAGCAGAATACCTAACAGCATGAGCTAATTCAGAAATACTAAAATTACTGCCCCTTCCTTTTAATCAACAAACACAATTGTGTAAAATCCACAACAGCATCGCAAATAGTAAAAGGCTAGACGACAGAGAAATAGTGATGGAAGGTAAAAATGCCTGCACGGACTTTTTAAAATATCCTTTTCATATGACTGATATCTTAAAAGGAAAGGAACAGTTAGTGGGGAAAAAAAGCTTAAACTTGACAAGTGGAACTGCCATCGATAACTATACTGTTAATTTCTTTTAACGAAATTATCAGCTGGTTTTCCAGGCACATTGAAGAGCCTGCATAATAGAATAAATGACAAGAAAAAAGTAGGAGCAGACATTTTTGATAACAAATAAAAGTTTAGGTTGAGAGGCTAGTTAAGAAAAATTCTGAGACAAAAGACTTCTGGAAAGCAGGGTGGGCAGGAAAGCATCCATCATGTACAGAGATAAGAAATGAGGAGTTACTACAGTCCAAGCAAAAAAAGAAAGCTTATATATAAAATCAAACTGAGAGAGAAATAACTGATATTGGCAGGATGAGGAGAAAGATCTATAGAGGAGATGAGCATAAGAAGACATTCATTTTATTTTGGAAGAAATTGTGCAAATTTGAACAAGGAAGAGACAAAAAAGTAGATGACAAGGGTAGAGCAAATTGGGACTGGATTCACAGGGAAACCTGGAAAACTAGGAAAGCTAAAGATGACTGGATCTGTAATTTTAGCTGTATGTAATGAACACATCAACAGTTGAGCTACATATACTGCATTTTTCTTACAAAGGAAAAGAAATTTCTTCCATTTGAAGGATTCCAGATGCCTACATTAGAATTGGGCAGCTAACAGCTACAGACAAGACTGACAAAATCGAAGTATCAGCTGAAGGACTCAGGATAGGAAAAATACCGCACAACCAAAGCCAATCAACCAAAGAAAAGCTGAAACTAACCGCAGGGCTTTTTTCTCAAACAGAAAGCGTCTTGTGGAAGGAAATCTTGAATTCAAGGTGCTATTCCTCAACTAGTAGCCTATAAGCATAAGCCTTTTTCCCTATGAAAAAAATGTTCTCTTTTTTCTGTAGGCTGGTTCTCATCTCCTACTGGATATAAATCTCAATTACCTCACAGCTTCACAGGATTCATGTTTTGTGGCAATCGATAAAGCACAGATCAAAAAAAAAAAAACCAGATAAAAAAAGATAACATGGTCTCTTAGATTTTGTTGGGGATTTTTTGAGGGACACAAGTGAAGTATAATTCAGAAAACTTCCAGAGGATAAATAGCGACATGAGGTAGTGGTTAGATAACAATGATTGTGACACTATGTTTTTTAGACAGTAGCTTAATGGATAAAGTTGACATCCAAACTGTGGAAAAAGCTAAATAAAACACACATGTATACACACACATTTATATTTAGAAATGTGCTTTACAAGCTAAAAACTCTTGGAATAATGCCTGAATTTATAGAGCTACTCAATTTGACAAACTTGTTTCAAACAATAACTCAAATATTGTAAATATTTACCATGGTGAGATACATTATTGTACAGCATAAACAATTCTGTAGATGAAAAAACGGTTTGATGTAAATTAAAAATCTGACTTTGTGTAAGGAAAGCATACTTCATTCATAACTTACCCTTAGTTCATAAAGTAAGTGACATGAAATTAACCTGTAGTACTACTATATGTCTCGGACCTATAAGAAACAGTGGAAAAGAGTGCAAAAGCAGAGGAAAGCATGGTTGTTAATTAAAAAAATGACAAAAGAAGCAAGGCAGAATTAGGAATTCTCATACTGGAGAAAACCATAGGCAGATTTATTATTCTTTTGTATTTGAAATTCCAAACAGAATTTGAGAGTTAAACTTTCGTCATGAAATGTGTTTTGTGTTGTATTGCATTCAAAAATATGAATTATTGTACTGCTAAAAGTAAAGTGTAGAAGGTTCATTTAAGGCTGTATGTGTTCACTGGAAGTCTTAGATATTTATTCACATGATTGATCTCTGTTGAAGTCTACAGTGGTATATTTCAGAGGTATGGTTTGTGTAGTTTCTATAGTTAGGCTAAAGTTATATTGTGTATTTGTCCTCGTGATGCATAGGAGAAATAAAACACAATGTGAGGAATTATCAGTTTAATTAATAAGTAATATTAATGCTTTTAGTTGAACTTTCCAAAAAATTATCAAAATGTATTCAACACCTTCCTCTGCTGTTTTTTCTTTTACTTCAAAAGACTTCATCTGAAAAAGTCCAATAGCATATGAAGAAAAAGAAGAAGCCACTAGTATTTTATTTTTATTTTGAAATTACTGAAAAAAAGCATAACTTACTGTCAAAGTCCCATGTAACGGCTGTTTCATATTAACTTTTAAGGATTTATTAACTGTCTTTTTTTTTAAATCTTCAACTAAAAAAATAGTGGACTGTGTTGGAAAATGCTGAATGTATTTCTTAATTTCACACTCTTGAAGGAATTTTATGGTACATTGCTTGTAATATTTCAAGTAGAAAGTTAAAAAGCCTTTGTTTGTTTAATGTTTATCTGATTTTATAGCACAAAACTTGAAATCTCTATATTGGTAAATTAGGAAATTTTAAATGTGTTTAATGAAATTTAGTCCTACAGAGAAGACTGGTTAAAAACTCATCTTTACTCTTTTGGAAATAATAACCTATACTAGGAACAGGTAAATCTAGGTCTACCTGATAGCTATAGTCATGTTTCAGTTCCGTATGGATTAACTTTTCACATGCTCTTATCAACTCTGTCGTTAATTGTAATCAGTTTTCTATGTTGGAATGAGTTTTGGGAAATCTATTTGGAGAACACTCTTGGAAAAAGAACTTAGAAAAGAGCAATTTTGTAATCGCTGACATGATAGTCTTTCTGTTGTCAACCTGATAGCTGTGGGATAGTTTCAGTTTTCATTTCTTTCTGCAACATTAAGGATTAAGACGAGACACAAGATGGTTAGAGTTTTGTTACAGGTTTTTCTGAATATTTTTAAACTGAGCTTCACAAAGAAAGCCTAAAGTGTTTTTTTTTTGAACTAAAAAAGCCATATCATATTAGAAAATTCATTAGAATAACACATATATTTTGAAACAGGGGTCACTTAAAGTGATAAGTGTGTTGGCTTTGTGTCTCATAGGTTTCTGATAGTAGGAGGCTATGGACATGGTCCCTGTCGGAAGGTTCTAGAGGGTTCCCTGCCTCCAAGTCATGAGACACATGTCTGGCCAGTACTGAGCCAATCAAAGCCTCTGAGACAACATACTTAACAGGGGAAAAACATGCTGAGAGAGTTCTTTGTTTTGGAGAGGAGTGGGAGGTAAGGGAAACAATCATTTTGACACCAAGGTCAGTGAGGAAGGAGAAGGGAAAGTGCTGGAACAGTGATCATGCCGCTGCCTGTGGTGAGATGGCAGACTGAGGCCCTGCAGCCCAAACAGATTAACAGTAGAACACAATCCCACCTGCAGCCCATGCAGGACCCTATGTCAGAAGAGAGGACTGTGCCCAAAACATGCCATGACTCTGAGGGAAGCCCACATTAAAGCAGTCTGTCTCTGGGAAGGATGGCAGCCCAACTCATGAGGAGCTGCAGTCTCATGGAAAGGCCTCACACTGGAGAAGTTCATGGACAACTGTGAGAGGGACACCTTGCTGGAACAAGGGGAAGAGTGTGAGAAGTCCTCTTCCAGAGGAGGAAGGAGCAGAAAAGACATGTGAGGAACTCACCACAACGTCATTTCCCATCCCCCTGCACTGCTGGCAGGAAAAAGAGAAATCAGGGAACAAAACTGAGTCTGTAAGGAAGGGAGGGGTGGGAGGAAAGCATTTTAAAGGTCTGGTTGTACATCTCATTATCCTACTGTGATCTGATTTGTAAATTGGTGTTGACTTTGTTGTTTGAACTAAATGAATGTCTTTTTCCCTGAGTCGACTCTGTCTTTATGCCCATGGCCATAACTGATGAGTGAGCCTTGCCTGTCCTTGGTCTCTAACCTCGAGCCATTTGTTATATTATCTCCTTCCCATCTCTAAACAGAGAGGAGTAGGAATGACTGAGCAGATGTATGGTGTTTATTTGCCTGCTAGGTTGACTTAAACCACAACAACAGACCAGAAGAAAGACGAAAGGGACATGTTAGGACATGTACACTGTGTTCCAATGAATTGGGATCTGCATTCGCATACAGTTTTTGTCAACTTAATAGCTCTCCAGTTTCCTACAGATTCTTCCATTCACAAACATTGGTTGTGCTGTAAGCACCCTGTGCTTTCCATACACTTGGTAAATATTCATCCTCTGTCCTCTTCACCCTCCTCCTCTTCCTGCCATTCCCTAAAATCTGGAAACTCTGTTTTCTGGGCTTGCTAATTCATTGCCAAAGACAGACACAATTTCTTTTGCTCTCTAGTATTCCCACCACATTCTGTCATCATATTTTTCGGTGAAGATAGCATATAAAATGAAAGCAAACAGAAGAGAACCCATATTATATTCTTCATAAAGTTTAAAACTTGCCTTTTTTACAAAAGAAAGTGTTAATCATCATTCTAGGAAGCTCAAAGGAAAACAATGAAGAAATGAAACCTAAGATAAAAATGCTACAGTTAGCATTCAGAAAATCAGAAAACTTTAAATTGGAAAGGACCTCTGGAAAATATGAATGCAGGACGAGGTTCATGGGTACGTCAGGCTTAAGGCCCTGAAGGTCATGGCATTGACCTTTAAGGCTTTCCAAATATGAAAAATTTTACTACCACTCTCATCACAAATTTCTTCTCTCTTCATAGTTAGTCAGAGTTTACTCTGTGATCATTGTTTCTTGCCCTGTTGTTTGTACCTGTGAGAAGAGTCTGGTTTCAGATTTCTTTTAACATCTCTTCATGTTCTGGAAAGAAACAATAAATTCCCTCCCTTTGTAATCTCCTGGCTAAACAAACCCATCTCCCTTAACCTTTCCTTGAACTTCCTGTGCTCCAGGCCATTTAAGTGGCACTCTTTCAGATTTTCTCTAATTTGTTGGCACTGCTCTGGCCTGGGGATCCCAAATCTGGGCATGCACAGCCACTGGAACCCCCTAGGGAGGCTTATTACTCTCCTCAGCCTGCTCTTGCTGAAGCTACCCTTCACATCTGGAGGCACATTCCTACCATATTAAGCTTGTGGTTCAAGCTCCACCATCACCTTCAGGTCCTTTTCTACAGAGTTAGAAAACCTTCCCTTGCAGATGAAACTAAGTCCCTGTATACATATAGATCCCTTGTGAACAGATTGCTTGGTCTACTTAGATTTAGAATTTATTCCTCCTACTCTGGGTAAGCGTGAAATAAATCACTATAATACATTCTCTAAATCTTGCTGGGAAACCTGGGTGAACAGCTTGTACAAATGACAAAGAACAACATCTACCTCTAGCTCTGATATAAAAATGTAAACTCTTCACAGAACAGAGGTACCATCAAAGTATTGAAAATGAGCTCTTTGTAAGTTTATTTTGAGACATTTCTTAAACACAGATGTGCAAGCACATATTTAACCATTCTCTACTTAGTGCTTAATCACACTGGGACATTTTGATCCCTTTCTTTTCTCCTAATGACTCAAGTCAAGAAGGCAAAGATAATTTTTTAGTTTCCTAACTTCAGAAGAAATGAATCATTTACAGAATTTCTATTAGTTTGGTTGAAATTTGCATGTATAATTCAGAAAATTGCTCATTCAGGTGTATAGGACAAAGGAAATTTTGGAGCAATGTTTACTGAAATTTAAACTTTCAGCAAAACAACTGATATCCTGTAATTGACATTAGAGGAAAGAGTTTCAACATGTGTTCCATGGTAGAAATTTTAGATTTCTATTTTGTACATGAACAAGGTCAAAATAAAAAGATTGTCAATCAAAATAGTAAGGAATCGTACATAATGATGACTTGCTGAAACTGCTAAGAAAATTCTCCGTTATAGCAATAAGAAAGTCTGCATGCTGGCTGAATGAATATTGTAAACTTGTCATAAACTCTTATAAAGTGCAGATAGGAGAAAAAACCTGATAATCCTTTGTAAGGATATTTTAAATAAACCCCGTGTATATGGCACGTTGTTATTATAAGAAATATATAGATTTACATTTCCGAGGGAGTGTATATGTTACAAGACTGTACCATATTCTAGTCTTTTGTACAATATCTTTAGATTATGTTATGGATGGAAATATTATTAAATATTTTTTAGTCTCAAAAAGCTACATATTATTTCCTGTCAAAAAGTGCGTGCATAAATATTTTCTTTTTAATATATCTTAATGAAGTGTTCGAAAGGCACAAAGTTATACCTTATTCTCTTAGGAGTTATGACAATTCCTAAAATTATGTAGATGATAGAGTGTCTGATACTTTTGTTTGTGTCTGTCTGCTCTTCATGTGTTTGATCTTGAAATAGCCTTCCTAAATTTTAGACAATGTCTATGTCCACTCTAAAATAAGACAGGAAAAACAAATACCTCTATAAATAGTTTAACATGGCAAAATGTATGAAGTACACCCTGGGCACTGCTGTAAAGTGATGTGAGACCAGATTTTACATCCTTTTGATAAGAAAATTCATTAAAAATAGTCTGAATAAAGCAGGCGGCAAGAAGTTAGGTGGAGTTGAGATTTTTTTCTTTCTGTATTGCGACACTAGTGTATCGTAACAAGGGAGCACACCCCACACTAGCCTCACAAGCAAAGAGGCTTCAATGAGCGGCTCCACAGTGCTGCATCAGCAGTTGAGTGGTGAGGGTGAGGAGAAGGATGTGTGCGTCAGACAGGGCTGGTGTGACAAAAGCACAGTGCACACCGCTCAGAACCAGATTTTACCTGTCAGGTTGGAAGCAAATAATTTGAGCAAGATAGCTGTTAATGTTGTTTGGCAGGTGACAGATGTCTGCTATCCCAGTTCCAGCAAATGCGCATTTATTTATTTATCACAAAAAAGAGGAAAGGGCAAGGAAATGTGTATGAGATCCAAGAACTTGGATTGCTATTAAGCTAGTTTTCAGTTAGTTTCTTCCTGCTACTGAATCAAATTCTGAACTAATATTTAAGCAGAATTAAATAAGGAATGTGAAGGTAGAAAAGATTTTTTCCTTTCACATTGCACAGCTAGGCAGGTTTCTTCTTTAGCACAAACAGTTCTAAGCTGTAACTTACTCTGAAAGATCTTCCATGACAAGCAAGATTGCAGATCAACAAGGAAAGAGCTATCTGTTTTGCCACTCCAAATATATTTTTTTATGAACTACACATGGATGCAGATCTCTTTTAGATACCATTTATACTTTCAATTAAAGGGTATATATTTATACTCAAATTCTGGGACTCGGTGATTTGTGATGTTCTCTCAGTTTTGTATTCATGGAGTGTCTTTACTGAGCTTGCTGCATCCTTTGAGAAAAGTGAATGAGATCACCACGCTACAGATATTTCGTGTTTCTTTTACAAATTTTAAAAATAACACATATAGTTATTCACAAATCTTGAACAGAATGAATTAACTCAAATGAAGAAATGCTCTGCATGTGTAGAAGCTGAGATATCTTTTACTATATTGTTTAATATTAAGAAAAAAGTTGAATACTAGAGAATTATTATTTTGTTTGAAGCAATCAACATTTATAAAAGCATTGATAATTCCATCTAAATATATTTTTAAAAGATTGGATTGAATCTACAGAAATTTTTACCTTCCTGATCTTTTTCATGATACATTTCTATGAGCAACCTGCTTCTGCAGCAGAGCAAATCCTGGGCCAGGCTTATATAGTTTTGACTAGCTCTATATAGAAGGGGAGTGTGAGGTTTTCATTATATTTCTGCTAATATATATAAATATATGTATAAGTGCGGGGAAAGAAGTGACAGTGAAAAAATAACACTAGGCCATTTGAGAAGAAACAATTTGTTCCTTTTTCTTTATTTAAAAAGCAAAAAATATGTTACTCAGAATTTTCAGTTCTTCTTTAGAGTTTAAAAAATAACACTTTTGTTCTTCACCGTGAAAACACACACAAAAAAAAGCAGCAGCTATTTTCCAATTTTATCTACTTTATTTACTGTATATTAACATTTTTAGTAGTATTTATTAACTTGTAGCAAATTTATAAGTGAGATATAAGCTAGTGAAAGGAAAGCACTTGAGAAGAATACATTTTATCATGTACAGGCTATTCACAATAACAAGCTTTTTGAAATGAAATATAAAATATAACATGCCTTCCAGCAGTGTGAAAACCATATTTTTAATGAAATGAAACTGAGGGTGAATTTAAATCAGAGACCTGGACTATTTATTCATTAGACAGATTTAGACTATTTCCTTTCGCTGGTAATATTCAAATTATAAACTTATTTTAAGAAATGGATTAAGTACACCCAAGTACTGTGGCCATAGGCTTTAGCTTGATACTAAGAGAGACAAGCTTCTGTACTTTTCAGGGTTAAAAGAAGGAGCTAGGAAATCTGAGTAGTTTGTGTCCATATTGAAAAATCCAAATGTCATCTGACTCACTCACACATGTTGAAAATGCAACAATTTCTTCTGGAGATTATTCAGTATTCCAGCTTTTTTTTTCTTCATGTTTTGCACTGATGTGCTTAATTTTTATTAACAACTCTTATTATCTGTTGTGTTATGCTTTAAAGCATCTATTTTACTTTCTCAGTAGCTAAGTGCACCAGGCAGCCCAAAGGACTTACCTTCTAGCACCTATACTTAGTAATCAAGCTGTCAGCGCAGCATGATTTCTGAAGCAGTAACAATGTCATAAGGATGTATTTCTTTCTGGTTGAAGAATAATGCCTTACAATATATGTATATGTTTGTATATATATGTTTTATATGTATAGGTAGGTACGTAAGAGAGAGGTTATATATACCTATAGATATTTATATATGTGTATGTATGTCTCCATCCATATAGTATATCAACTTTCTTGTATATGTAGCACTGTATTTTGCATATATTTGATAACTACACTATCGTATCTTTCAAATCTGAGTATCTGTTTTCTTTTGTAAAATAATTTTATCACAGAGTGAGACTTACCCAGTCAGATAAAATAAGTCCTGGACTACATTTGTCCAGCTTTGTCCCAGGAGGTGAATTTTGATATGTGCTGGGAAAAGAAAACAAAAACAAATACTAAAGCAAACCCCAAATCAAACCAAACCAAACCAAAACCAAAACCAAATAAACAACAAACCAAATCAAACCCACAGATAAGTGTCATGAGGGTGCCACCTGTAAACACTGTTAAATTAAACCTGGACTATGCTTGCCTTGCTTGCAATTAAAGTATGTGTGGAAAAGAAAAACAGCACAGCAAAATGGCGAAAGCTTTAAATCCTTTCAACACACTTGGGGCAGAGGCCAGAAGGTGACGACAAATGCTAATTGACTTCAGATATGGAGAAAGTCAGAGAGGTTGGCCTAGGTGGACTAGGGAGGCAATTGATAGCTTATGGTAACAATTTAAATTAGAAAACATCAAGAGTGAAAACAATAGGTCCTGTTTTGGACAAAACACATCAAGGGATGTTCAACACTGTGGCAAAATGGGAGCCTAGGGTGGGTAAAACCAGGCTAGGACACACTGGTTTTACCTCATGTGTTGCAGTGAACACAGCCAAGAAAGTTTAACTGCTGTGGGCATGTATCCTGTAAGAAACTCTGGATCCTGCAGGTGCCATAGAACAGAACCTTAGGAAAGAGATACCTATCCATCTGCTATTCATGCCCTCTCTAATAACAGAATTACAGAACCACAGGTTGTTAGAGGTTGGAAGGGACCTCTGGAGATCCTTTAGTGTAACCCCCCTGCCAGTGCAGGTTCACCTAGAGCAAGTTGCACAGGACGGTGTCCAGGTGGACTTTGAATGTCTCCAGAGATGGAGACTCCACCACCTCTCTGAGCAGCCTGTTCCAGTGCTCTGTTACTCTGAAAGACATTCCTCCTCATGTTTAGATGGAATTTCCTATGTTCAAGCTTGTGCCCAATTACCCCTTGTCCTGTGACTGGGCACAATTCAAAAAAGACTGGCTCCATTCTCCTGACACTCACTCTTTTGGTATTTATAAGCATTGGCAAGATCCCCCCTCAGTCTTCTGCAGTCTAAAAAGCCCCAAGTCCCTCAGTCTTTCTTCATAAGAGAGATGTTCTAGTCCTCTAATCATTTTTGTAGCTCGTTGCTGTACTCTCTCCAGCAGTTCCCTGTCCTTTTTGAACTGGGGAGCTCAGTACTGGACACAGCACTCCAGATGTGGCCACTGACTGATGTGATTCCAGTTTTGTAGCTACCCCACCCTAAGTTCTCCTACAGAAAAAACCCCATACTGCTCATCTGCCTGTCTTCTTTTATGCTGACTGAACTACTTCTGATGCAGTTGAGATGTATTCATCATCTTTTAAAGCAGTTTGGTTTTTTATTCTCCCCAGTATAGAAAGTTGCAACTAGAAAACTGGGAATTACCTTTCTCAGGTTTTTTCTTCTATTTAATTTGGAAACACAGGCTTTTTTGTTTGTCCTTACTTTTTTTTTTTCTTTTTTTTCTCCATCAGGGAAATGTAAAGATTCCTATCTAACAATTTTTCTTTGTTTTCTACACTATGAAATCAAATGTAGTCCTCGATACGTGCTTTTCTGAAAAGCTACCCATCTACAGATTGGGCATGCTCACTCTTAATTACCTCATAACAACTTTCTGTTGTGACAATCTTTGAAATTTAATTATTCATTTAATTAGCTTTTATTGAAAAAGAATTTATTCATTCTATACCGGCATGGTTTAACCCCAGCCCACAACTAAGCACCACAAAGCCATACCGACATGGTTTAATCCCAGCCCACAACTAAGCACCACAAAGCAATTAGATTAGTTCTCCCCACTCCCAGTGGGATGGGGAGGAAAATCAAAAAAAAAAGAAGTAAAACTTGTGAGATAAGATAAGATTGGTTTAATAACTAAAATAAAGTAAAATGAAATAATAAACGAATATGAAAGGAATATGAAAAAATTTAAAAGAGGAATAAAACCTAAGAAAAGACAAGCAATGCACAAGGCAATTGCTGATCACCTGCTGACTGATACCCAAGCAACAATCAAACCCTCCTGGCCAACTGCTGTTAGTTTATATAATAAGACATTCCATGGTGTGGAATATTCCATCACTAGTTTGGGTCAGCTGTCCTGGCCATGCTCCCTCACAGCTTCTTGTGTACCTACTCACTGGTAGAGCATGGGAAACTGAGAAATTTTTAACTTAGGATAAGCGTTACTTATCAACAACTAAGATATCAGTGTGTTGCCAACATTGTTCTCAGACTAAATGCAAAACACAGCACTGCACCAGCTACTGTGAAGAAAATTAAATATCTCATATGAAATCAGGACACCTAGACATTCAAACAAATTGGACTTTTCTCAGTTTTAGAATGTTCATGAGTTCATAACCAAATACATCAAAGTGTTAAACTGAAGAGGTTAAAAAACATCCCCAAAGAGTGGAGTTGTGCAACAATATGATATAATGAAAAATATGTAGCATGCAACATGCATTTTTCAGATGAGCACAGTCTTATTTAACTACTAAAAGAGCAATAATGGAGGGCTTTTTCAAATTTTACGAGATGATGGAAATCATGGTTTCAGTCACATAAGTAAAACTGTCTCCTAATTCTGTCGCTGTATTTAATGCATTTTTTTCAGTAAGATGATGAGAAATATCATGAGAAATGTAACTTTTTCTAAAAAATATCAGCTGAAACTTTAACACTTAAATATAATATCAAGATTTTGAAAGAATAAACATTAATTTGAGTGAGTTTTGCATGAAACTGTTCTTTCTGAGGCAGGTGTCCCTGGTACCGTTTGAAAACTATGCTTTTGCTCATTGTTTTCTAAAATGTGTCTACAAACTTTTCAGTTATTCAGTTACACTATTCATCTGATGACAACACACTTGCCATTGTCTAGACCAATAAATTTATTTTTTTCATTTTTAAATTCTTAGCAATGTTTCAAATACATTTATCTATTTATTTTTTAAATACATCAACCTTAACTACTGATGTATTAGAATTAATGTTTACAAAGCCAAATATAATGCCCCTAAAGAGAATGTTTTCAGCCTAGGATATGTTTACATGATCTCTAAAGTCTTCCACTTCAAAGGCTAAAAGAGTTCTTTGTAAATGGAATATTAAGACAGCAAATCATTTCATTATCTGGCTATTACATCAACACATCAGGATTCCCTCTGAATGCAGCCTGTTGATATTCCCCTCTCTTCTTTCCAGCTGGAAGATTCTGGCACTCCACTGAATTTTACAGTTCATATTAACCTCGACAGTAGAGTCCATTCATAATCTTATACTTTGAAAGTCTTTCATAGAATATAGGCCTAAATGCCACACATACAAACAAATTCTCTCAGACTAGGGTTCCAATAATATTTTTGGCTATTCAATAAAGGAATTTTAAAATGTCACATATTTTACAATACTTATCACATATTACAATTTTTTTTATTTACAGTATATAAATCCAACTCCACATTCAATTTTAAATTATTTTTTTAAAAAAAGTATCACTGAGCATAAATATGTAGTGTAAAATTTTCATGCCTACTCCCACCTATATTTACTAAGCATGTTTAATTTCTTAACATTTTTTTCCTTTCCTTCCTTTGTTCAGAAGCAAAAATGCATGTTCTGTTATCTTCCAGACTTCAAAATGTGGAATTTGGCTTGTGGCTGTTCAAGTTCTATTTGACCTAGGACGTATGTTCTGCTTTGTGGTGACACTTGGCAAAACATATGAAATGAAAGCCTGACCTGGACATGCCCCTTTTTCACTGACAGATTCCTGGAGGCACAACATCTCTTAACAGAAATTTCCTTTTAAGCCAGGTTTCTCACTTTGCTCTGGGTGCCAAGGTTAAGTTCTTGAAGAAGATTCATCCAAACAACTCTCCTGAATGTCTTCCCTGAAGGCTGTCTGCTGTAAGTATCACTTTTTAAGTGGCAGGGTTGATGAACTCTGTCTTTTGAAAAAGAATTATGTCATTAATTGCAGTGGAAACAAAAGGATGAATTGTTATGAGTGGTGCTTTTTTTTTGGAGAGGGTTTTTTTCATTTGTTTTCAATCATTAAAACAATCTTTCAGCAAATGCACCTTACTTTCAATGAATATTGTTCCTAGTCCATGCAGTCAGATCTGGAGTTTAGAGAAGATTAAGAAAATTACTGAAAAAGAAACAATAGATTTCTGGACTGAGTGTTTGCTGTGGACCTGCACTTCTCAAGTACCTGTGTTCTTATTTGCTTTTATTTTATACTTTACCATTTAGAGCTAGAAAGGTGAATACTGGCAAAGTCATTTAAAACTAGAAGAGATAAAAGGAAATTGAGTATTATAATAATGAAGTTAGAGCTGTAAACCACAACACTGACTAAGAGAAAAACTACTGAGCATAACTATTAGATACAGATATATGAAACTGAAAAGTGCTGCATAAAAGTAAGAGGAAATGACTATGACCACAGTCTCATAATCTTAGCTTTTAATGAAAACACTGTATTGTTAACTTCTGCTTTTTATGTCAGCCCATGTATTGTTCCCTGAAAAATGTTCTTCCCAAGATTCATTCCACTCCTTCTTAGCATTCTGCTATACAATTTAGAAGAAGACATTTCCTAAGAAGAGAAATACTATTATTGTTTTCAGAAAAGAGAAATTCTCACATCTTCTTTGTAACCCAATGTATGGAATTAAGAAAAGATTTTTCTTTCAATCCCCCCTAACTGCTGGAAATTCACAGAATCACAGAATGGTTGAGGCTGAAAGCATCCTTCTCAAGCAGGGCTCCCTAGAGTCATTTGCCCAGACAGATTTTGAATATCTCCAAGGATGGAAAGTCCATAAACCATGTGGGCATCCTGTTCAAAGTGATCAGCCACCCTCACAGTTAAAAAAAAGTATATCCTGATGTTTAGATGGACCCTCCTATGTTTCTATTTGTGCCCATTGACTCTGTTCCTGTGACTGGATACCACTGGAAAGAATCATAGAATTTATTGGGCTAGTCCATAAAATCCCCTGTGACTTCTCTTCACCAGGCTGAACAATCTCAGCCTTTCCTAATAGAAAAGATGCTCCAGTCCTTTAATCATCTTTATGGCCCTTCGTTGGGATTGTTCCATTATGTCTATGTTTCTCGTACTGAGGAACACAGAACTGGACACAAGATGAGGTTTGGCTTCATCAGTGCTAAGAAGAGGGAAAGGATCATCTCGCTTGACCTATTGGTAATACTTTATCTGATAAAGCTGAGGATACCATTAGGTTTTTTGTTTTTTGGGGTTTTTTTTGCAATAAAAGGCTCATGCTGCTTTGTGTTCAACTTCCAGGTCTTTTCCTGTTCATGTTCAACTTCCAGGACTTCCAAGTCTTTTTCTGCCGAGCTGCTTTCCAGATGGATGTTCCTTAGCATATGTTGGTGCACGATTTTGTTCCTTCCCAGGTACAGGACTTTGCACTTCTCTTTCTTAAACATCATGAGTTTCCTATTAGCCCATTTCTCCAGTTTATTGAGGTCCCTTTGGATGGCAGCACTCTGGCATATCAGCCACCCTTCCCATTTTGGTATCACCTGCAAACTTGCTGAGGGTACACTCTGCTCCATCATCCAGATGACAAGTCCTCTGAGCCCAGCCATTCAGCTAATTTTCAGTTCACCTCACTGTCTGCTCATTCAGCCCATATGTCAACAGCCTGTCTATGAAGATCTTGTGGGAGACCGTGTGAAAGGCCTTAGTGAAGTCCAGGTAGACAATATCCACTGCTCTCCCCTCATCTACCAGGCTGATCATTTCATCATAGAACTTTATCGTCTTGCTTGTGCATTACTTCCCCTTGGTAAAGTCATACAGACTACTCCAGATGATCTTCTTGTCATCATGTGCCTGAAAATGGTTTCCAAAATTAGCTGCTCTTTCACCTCTTTATGATCTGGATAAGCTGCTTCTTTTTCTCTATCCTGGTTCTGTCAAACAAGGCTGAGAGTTTTTCCCTATTATGCTAATACAAAATGACAATAAGAAACATTTAAAAAAGTCAGTTATGAGTCATTCACATAGCTCCAGAAAGGAGCACTATGTTGGGCGATAGACAGTATGCAATGAAAAATTTTGTAGACATACCTAAGCATAAGTCCTTAGTAAGCTAACCTAGCGATCTTTGGATGCGTCATTGCGTTGATTTCACACTTCGAGTTAATTATCACCAGTACAGATAATAAAGTTGTGTGCCCTTCTAGTTCTGGATATACAAAGGGCTTTTACAATGTTATGTTACGATGTATGAACATAGCAAATTTTGCAGAACTGGTTTCATGTTGCACTGTGCTGAGTGCATCTTCTACTACAGGCTGGTCGTGTTCATAGTAGATAGAACTCATCTCTACATCCTCAATGAACTTTTTATGATGTCCCTTGAGTATAAGATCTCGTGATCTTGTAATTTTTATGGCCTGTATTATACACTTACATATAAATTTATGTGTATATGTCAAAGGCATAAGTGTGGGATGTCAGAGGCAACAATTAGAATTTCTGTAAATACATAGGTGACAAAAGGAAGACTAGGGAAAATGTAGACCCATTGGTCAACAAGACAGAGAACCTGGTTACACAAAGCATGGAAAAGGGGAAGCACTGATTATCTTCTTTGCCTTTGTCTTACTATTACTGTTTTATCAAAGTTGTTTTACTTTTCTTTTCCAATCTGTAAGTATCTCTGCATTCTTCCTTCTCGGTTCCTGTTTTGGGGAGGGAGAGGGGTTAAAGATCGTCTGTCAGCATTCAGTGGCCAGTGCAGCCGTAACCTTCAACAGTTATCAAGACTGGCCTTCAGAAATCTCAAACCCCAAAGATGAGGGTAAAGGCTGGAGCACAGAAGAGCTACTCTTGGTAGAAGATGGTCAAGTCAGGGAATACTTAAACAAACTGATCATACGCAAATTTGTTCAATCTGATGGGATGCACTCACAAGTGCTGAGGGAGCTGGCAGGTGTCATTGTGGTGCCATTCTCAACAATCTTTGAACAATCATAGTGATTGGAAGAAGTACCCATAAACTGAAAGAAATCAAATGCCATCCACATTCTCAAAGGCAAGGAGGAGGACCCAGGAAATCCATGGTGGTCAGCCTCAGCTTTATCTCTGGGAATTTCTCCAGGAAGCTTTTTCTAAGCATGTGAGTTAAAAGAAAATAATCAGGAGTAGTCATCATGGCTTTGCCATGAGGAAGTCATATTCAACCGATTTAATACATTTCTATGATGAAGACTCCAGTTACTGTGCCTTTATTGCTTGCTTGTGATATTTCACAAAATGAAGAAAACTTTTAAGTGGGTAAATGCAGCTTAATTTATCATCAGTTTGTATCTGTTCTAATCATGTATATTTGACCCAAATAGAGACTTTTAAAATGAACTTGTAAATGTTACTGAAAAAAATACAGGAATTTGTTCCAGTTTCGGTTTCTTACAAAGAACAAGAATATGTTTCTAGATAATCAGGCCTTTGCTTGTTTTGATGTTGGATTTTTGATCAGTAGCTACTTGCTCCTTTTAGAAGAATGAAGATTGATTTTCTTTTTGATTTAAATATGTCTGCAGTGTAAACACCTGGTTTTTATATTCATATACTACAGTGACATAAATATACAGAAAGATAGGAGCATTGACTTCTGACTGATTTTTCTTGTGTATCTAGTTTACAACACGGCATAAGAGCAAAGGCAGTTAATTCCTTATCCATGTGTTTCCAGTGTTAAACCGCCTAACACAACCACCAAAATGTTTCCTATGTTTTCTTCTCTTCAGACTCTCAGCAAATTGTTACTTTGATATATTAGTCCTCTCCAAGTAGCTCACTAACTTGCACAACATTATGCCTAAGTCATTTGAAGTATGATAGATATTATACAAAGAAAAGCAGTTTTGTAAGAAAACACAATAACAAACAAAAAAATAAAATCCTCAACAATGGACCGGAACGTATTTGGTTTTTGAAAAATGTTCTTAGATGTGTCAGTCAGACCGAAATATATTTCTGCTCTCATTTACCAGTACCATATGTTAATGCCAGAACTTAAACTAGTTAATTCTGCCACTAACGAGCATTTCAGAAAAATACAACCCCTATACAAGCATTCACTGTTTTTTATGTTTTGCAGCATTTCTCCAACAGGATTTACAACTCTAAACTTCTGTATTTTACCAAACAAATCTGTAACTGGTGTCTAAAGAGGTACTGTGGTCTTCTGTTTGCCTCTGGTATGTTAAATATAGGGAATTAGAAGAGAGAAGCAACTCAGTAAAATAAAGCTGTAAGAATAAAAGAAACTATACGTTTGGGAATCCTAACAGCTTTCTGGAGTTAGGGTAAAAGGGTGTATGTGATACACATTAACCTTCACATATTTTATAGAATAGGAGCCCATGAATATATATTCCCCCTAAGCTATTCCAGTGCTATGTCCATGTCACTGCAACAAGCTTTGTAACAAAAATGCAGCTACATATAATAACCGCAAGAAGTAGAACACATCACAAAAATATTTCTGTATCCAATCATACATTATAAACAACGATCATTTAAAGACAAGCAGTCCCAGCTGAATTATTGTTGCAACAAATAACCTTGACTCCAGGAAGTTTTGCTCAAGTAAATTTATGGCCAATTAACAATGATTCTAATCATAGATTCCAGTACTGTTGAGGGTGAGACTTATAATATAACCAAACAGATACTTATGTAAATAGCTTTCCTCTCCCTTCTCAACATTCAATTTAAGACAAAGACCTTTTTAAAGTTACTGTCTCTACTTCCCTTGTTTTCATGCAGGTTACATTCAATCTATCCCCTTTTCTCCAACGAGGTGATGGGCAATACTGGGGTTGGGGTGTGGGCTCATGTGCACTAGTAGCTTCTTACTGCTGCTTTTTGCTTCTTACTCATTTTCCTCTACTGCTTTTTGCCTGTCAATGTCCCTGCCTTGGTACAGATTGCCCATGGGCCTCAGTCTCTCAGAGGACACTCTGCCTCAGTATGGGTCACCCACAGACCACAGTCCTTCAGGATTGTCCTTCCTTTGGTATGTGATTTTCAGAACTGCTGAGCTCTTTACAGATCCTGGAGTTCACAGACACCAGAAATACAAGGCATTCACCTGTATACTCCTTTTCTAGATGATTTCCAAAAGAATTTTTCATTAATAAAAGACAGTTAATATACCAATAGAAAATTTTCACTATGTGATTTCCACAGATGTAAAGAACTTGCTAGTATTATCAATAGCAAAATTTCCTGCTACATTAGGAAAAAAAAAAAAAGAGACAAAAAACCAACACACAACTCTAATAGCACATAGCATGGATCAAAAAGACCAAACATAAACAAACTGGTATTTCATGTTGGGGATCTGATATTTACTTTACTTGAGATCAACTATAGCCTAGCCTCACCAACTGAATGCCCTCTTGCAGCTGGAGTGCATCAGGTGTCCACCTGGTTTTATCTTCCACTTCAGTAACATTTGGAAATAAACTAGTTCTTGTACACAATGATGCAAACCAGAGCATAGTACCTGAAGGCAATCAGGAGATTTGATTAAAAAATCCACCCCTTTTCTGAACTAAAATGCTTATGTAGACTGTATCCAAGAAATCCCAAAAGACAATGAATATACACAGAAGTCACATCTGGCAATAAAATTTTCTACCACTTAAACATGTACATTGCAGAAAGTCTGAGACAACTCTTCTTTCATATAAGCCTCAAAATATATATTTCTTTTGTCCAAATGTATTGTTGTAGAGGAATGTTTTACTCTTCTTTATATGTATGCGTCCAGCAGTGAAATCTCATATTTGGGAACTTCAGAAATATAGCATGTGCAAATTAATAGTAACGTGCACACAGTTGGCCCACAAGGTCCTATACAGACAGAAAACTCATCAGCTGTAATCACACTGCATTACAAATGAAGGCCAGATCCTAATGTAGTGTCAGCTGCACAAACTGCTGTATTGTCAGGACAGACAAAAAGAAACAAAAGAGAAAAACTGAGTGGGTTCCTCAAAATGGAGTTTTTGATATGATTTCCTTTTCATGAAGAGTTGAGGAGGTCAGGCTACTTTCACAAAATATATATTAAAGTGCATAATCCAAACTGCATATGCAATGAAAGAACAATTCAGTTTATAAAAGACTGTCACGATCAAACACATAGCTGATGTAAAGCTATGTGCAACAACTGGCTGAAACTCCTTTAATGTTCTGCAAATGTGACTCTCTGAAAAGTGTTAGCTGGAAACATAACTCATGTAACTTCATAAATCAAACTGGTTTAAATTGGTATGATTTATATTTTCTTATTGTCTCATTGTGATAATTCAGAGGCAACCAAATAAAAGACAATGTCCTTCATGAGGGAATAGCAGGGGTCTGAAAGGTGGTTCAGTGTCAGCAACGATTTGCTTTTTGTCTATCAGTTTCTTCTGGCTTTATTCATTTTTCATTATTGCTGTTTGCTGATGCTGACAAAATAGCTCATAGCTACATATTTTTTTATTATTTTTTTACATATGCAAGCAGAAAAAGGTGGTAGGATGAAATGGTGGATACATGCATCTGTGTGACAGATCAAAATGTTCATGGCCATGTTTACTGGTGTGCAAGCTGTCACACTTTATTTGTTAGACATCAGTAATATCAAGAAACCTTTATGAAAGATACTGGTTTTGAAATAACCCTCAGTGGGTTTATTGTAAGCATGCACTGTGTGCAATGAATTTTCAGTTTAAATAAGCAGTATTTTTCATAATTTTATGTTTTAATATGATGTATCATCTTTTTTAAGATCATTTTTTATCATTTATTTTTTCTCAATCTCTTAGTTAAAAGTGTTATGTTTGAAGAAAAAATAATTCAAGGAGCTTTGCAGATTTGACACAAATGCAACAGTATTGCAGTTGACTGTGCTTTACAAGTAAATGGAAAGATCACAGTCATATATCAGATCATGCCTCTTAATGCCTTAGATGTTAAGTGAAAGCTGTGCTTTTGATGGCATTTATTTTCTAATGTATATAATTAGTCTGATTTCCCAAATATAGAGAAGAAGCTTCTAAGGAAAATTCATGACTTAGAGAGAGAAAACATTTTTAATCTCAATAGGAGGTCTATGTCCAGTCTAAGGCCATATTTTTTGTTTCAGGCACCTTCCCTTTCCTGTGACTAGTCTCTCAATAGCAAAGGACTAGGTAAGATCAAATGCATACTTTCTCTAGCAATGGGCTTTTCAGTTAGATTTTTTGCATATTATTTGAGAGAGAGAATTTTCTCTAGTCAATAAATCCTCATCACTGGCCAGCAAAATACGTATGCTGACTTTTGGATTTTGGATCCTTTCCTGATTCACTTCAAGAGGAGCGTATATCCGGAGGAATAGGAAATAAGGCAGGGGAGGGGGAAGAAGGTAAAAGAATTCAAAAATCAACTATGGAAAAACTCAAACAATTGTGCAAGTATAGTGGTTAAAACACACCAATAACTCAGTTCTTCATGTTATATAGCAATATATGTGCAAGTAGAAGAGAGCAACTGTCAGAAGATTGCAGATCAATTTTCATTTGTGAATAAGAAAAAAAGTAATCCTAATATGATATTATTGCAATTATGCAATATTTCTGCTTTATATATGTACACTTCTGTGTAAAAGTAGTTTTTTGTTGTTTCCTTTCTCAGTCATCCTATTATTCAACCTAATGATGGGTATGGTATATATAGAATTCAAAATTTTCACTGCTCCCTAACAATACAATCCCTTTATTTATTTTTTTTAATCATTCTTCTCATTCTAACACTATGCTACAGATTGGTTTTTAATTTTCCATCTTACCGCTTGCATTGTCTGTCCTCTCTTAAACATAAATCTCCCACAACTCATAAGAGTATGTGTGATGGAAATCAAAACAATAAATTTATTCTTTATAAGCTCTGAATGTTAAAATTCTTAACGTATGTTTATTTAAAGGTAATTTTCATCTTCTATTTTGTCTTTATTTTTCTTATAGAGCTTTACTGACAGCTTTCTGTGTTTCAACATCTTCACTAACTGATCATTTCAGAGGTTTCGTTTAGAAGTCACTCACCTTTAGTGAGATAATATGCTCTTAATACATATCCTGCTCTTCTCTGTATCTGTGATGACAGTGCATGATACGTTTTGCACTTTTAAACCTCACTCATCATTAGAAATCCAAACACCTGATAGAAAAATCTGTTTATTTTTCTCTTCCAGAGTGTAGCTGAACATTCTGTTCTTCACCTGAACTAGCATATATGTATGATAACTCTCAAAAATCTTATAAATAATTGTAAATATTGTTTTACACTAGTACCTGACACTATAGGTTGCAGCTTGTAGGTTGAGAGCAGTGACAAATATTCAATTAATTTTTCTATTCAGTTAATTCCTTGAAATGAACATTTCTCATGTTCTAACATCTTGGAGTTTATGTCCAATATTTTATTCTGTTAAAACAATTGAATGATACTCAAGTATTATAAGATTATTTTCTTCACGTACCTGGTACTTTCTATCATGGAAATACAGGCTGGGTGATGAGTGCATTCAGAGCAGCCACACAGGGAAGCACTTGGGATTGGCGGATGAAAAACTGAGCATGAGACAGCAATGTGTGCTTGCAGCCGAGGAAGCCAATCGCATCTTGGGCTGCAGGTCAAGAGAGGTGATTCTCCCCCTCTCCTCTGCTTGTGTGAGACCCCACCTACAGTACTGTGTTCAGCTCTGGAATTTTCATCATAAGACACAAATGGACTGGCTCATGCATGTCCAGAGGAGGGCCAAGAACATAATCAAGAAGTGTTGGAGCCCCTTCTCTGTGAGGACAGATGAGATAGCTGGAGTTCTTCAGCCTGGAGGAAAAAAGGCTCTGAGGAGAGCAGTTAACTGAGGTGAATGAGAATGCGTAAGTATATAACACATGCTGGAAGTAAGAGTAGCAACAATCTTGTATTTGAACTCCTGATTTTGAAATTGCTGCTAACATATATTTAGAGATATTTTCATTGGTTTTTGATTTCAAATTAATAGCCATTATATTTCTTTATATCTCCACTATAGGGAAGGACTACTATAATGACAATTTCCCATTGGAGAAGTCTATGTGTCTGTACTGAGTATGGAACACAGGAACTTAAATTCCTCATCAGAATTCACTCCTTAACCCACAAGACACACAAGCAGTACCTTTCACCCTTTCCAATTCAAAAAACCTCTTCTGTGTTTTTGAGTGGATTAACCATGGGTACATGGAGGTTTAATTGTGGACATCCAGGTCTTGTGCTTCATGGAAGCCCTCAGGTAAATCCCTAAATTAGATTACATTTTACTTTCTGCAGTGCATAACAGAAATCACGTTCATCCTCTTGGGAACCTCAGAGAAGCTGAGGAAAATATTATATAAAGACACATACTCTTTTTTTCTCTTTTGGTAGAAATCGATTTCACACAAAATCAAAAGTTCCTAAAATTCTTAGCTTGCTTGAATCTATTACATATTCTTGCTAAGAAAATATGCAGAATGTTTTGGTTTGTATTTTTCTTTTAAAGAAAGTACTCATCTTTCAGTAACTTTGGTGATCTGTGGCCCTGTAAGTGGGATCATAGAATCATAGAATGGCTTAAACTGGAAGGGACCTTAGAGATCATTTTAATCGAGCCTCCCTGCAGCCAGGGACGCCACCTCTCGACTAGATCAGGCAACACATGGGGACCTAATGGGAATCGAACCCGCGACCTTAACGCTGTTAGCGCTATGCTCAACGACTGAGCTAACCGGCCCCCTATTTGTATGTATCGGTTGGAGTAGAATGAATAACTGGGCCCAACAGTCTGCGATCTGTAATGATTTATCCACCATGTTGTTGCTGATTTCAAGATGCGTAGTTAATGCAGATCATCATTGATTTGGGCCATATATTATTTATTTAAATTATTTTAAATTTTATTTTATATGATTTTCAAGTGAAATTCTACAAAATTCTAAGACAAAAAAAAGTTACTTTGACAGGTGCATGACTGCAAATACTGTCAGTGACTTACATAGCTTTTATGTTACTCTTTAACCTAATGACATTAAAAATAACACCTAAAAGAGCAAGAAAAACAAAAGAAAACTCTTTTCAAAATCACTGGTTTGAAATTAAGCATTTCAGACTAGTAAAAATACAGTAGCTATACTTTCATAAGATGCTAGAGATCATAAGTTAGGTTTATGTGTGTGCTAAAATAAGTAAATATCAAGGAGGAAGCCACATTTCATAAACCAGCTATACTAAGGAAGCTAATTAACTATGATCAGAATTACAAGTCTTATTTGTTTTGGGGCAGCTGTGCTAGTTACTTAGATATAGTTAAATTATTTGTTAAAATGTATTATTATTTTATTTAGAAGAAAATTTCTGAGATATATTTTAAAATGAAAGCATTCATATTTTGCATTCCAAGAAGATAAAAAGTAACTTCTACTTTATTTTTTTATTTTTTTTTATTTTCTAGTTGAAAGCTTGCAATAATGTTTATTATTTTGTTCAATAACAAATGTTGATGAAATATAATTCTGTTATAAAAACTGTTTGGACAAATATCTGCTGTCTTGCTTCAGGTATATTTCAAAATATATTCAGAAATGTAGCAGAGTATTCATGTAGCTCCTGTTTTCAGAAGTAAAAAGGGGTCAGCTGTCTGGTTCCTGCTGGCTGACCCAAATAAGGTGAAGCCTGTAATTAATAAAGTATCTTAGTGGCTGGTTGAGAAAAGGTTATTACTGTAGAATTATTTAAATTAAGGTTCAATTTTGGAGTTAATCTGATTAACTAATGAGAAATTCAACTCTTTAAAATCTGTTTAAAAGAGCATCTGAAATCGAAACCTTCTACCATTTTAGAATTCTAAAAGAAGTAAAGAAGAAATACTGTGATTTGAGGAGAAACTCTGAGCAAACTGGTAAAATACATCCCATTTAACTTCATTGGTGAATAGTAAGTTGAAAGATAAGTTATTCTGAAGCATCAGAGCAGGACCTTAGGACATTAGACTTAAAAAAGGCACAATGAAAAAGATATTCATACTTTATCTATGAATAAATAACATAAATAATGTACTTAACAAAGGATTTTATCAATACATATGAGCACCATCTGACCATGTACAAAATAAAACTTAAACTTCAAAGATTTTGGATACTGCTTTCCTCCTATGCCAGCAATTGTCTTCAATGTGAATAAAAATGATCCATGCTGTGGGAGAGGGAATATAGGGAAGCAATGGGAGAGAATGAGATGGATTTTACTAGGAATTAATGATTACTGAAAAACTACCATTTTCTTCTTTATTACTTTGTCCTTAAAATGTTAACTGAACATTAACAAGTCTTAACTAAGTCTATCTCAGATTAATAAAGAAAACATTTTATTTCACTATTTTTGAAAATCCAGATTAGATATATGTCACCTATAGCTCTGAAATCTTAGATGAATGGACATCAGAAAAGATGTTACAGCTACCTTACCTTTACCAAACTCTATTGTGAAGAATTTAAAGAATAACATAGTTTTGTAAGTCATCCCTTCTCAAACTGAGATCTTTTCGATTCTCTTTTCAGAACCTGAAATTCAATTATAAAGCTTTTCACCAAAACATCTTTTTCATTATTTTTATTTTCCTAGCGGAAACTCATAATAACATTGAAAATTTCTAATAAAAATTCTCATTACTATACTAAGCAATCTTTGTCTGAAACTGACAATTTGGCATCTTCCTGAATTTTCATTTGTCTTATCCCAGCAGAATATGAAATTAACTCTATTAGGAAGAAACAATGACAGATTCAGTCTCTATTCCATTTCACTTTATCATTTTGTGTTAGTAACTGAAATTAATGTACAGAGGAAAAAGTCAAAAAAAGAAGCAGTATGTCATGTTCAAAACATGATGATGTTGGAGGACATTCTCATCAGATCAGTGAATTCCTTAATCTTGTTTCCATTGTTGTTATCTGTCCTCTTTACTTAGAAGTGTAGCTATTATGTGGACTCCAGGCTGCAAAAAAAAACCAAATTAAAAAAAAATAAACCAAGTGGTTTTTTTTTCTGGTACATAATTTTATTTTTAGAGAAGAGAGAAATAAGTCTGGTGTTAAGAGGTGAGTGGGCCTTGCTAATCACTCTTTGGCTCTGCAGTTGGCAGGTTACGGATGAGAACCACAGTGTCTTGGTTGGTACGCTGTTGTTGTCTATGCACTGTTTTAGTAGCAGTTGGTACCTGTTGGTCTTCAGTCCTCATCAGTCCCACAGCAGCAGACTCCTCTGAAAGTCTGGGCAAAATAGACAGCTGTCAATGTGCTCATGCTCTATAGCTGTTATACCAAAGTCTATGCCCACGATCCACGGGGCATCTGGACCACTCATTATAGGGTTCTTTTTCTATTTATTTCAAGTTAGGCTCTCATCAGCCTCCAACACAGTTCTGTAAATCATGTCATCTCTCCATGAACAGTGATAGATTTGGTCCCTGTATGATTCAATGGCATTAGGGGTCACTATGCACTGGTGTCCAGGAGTTTATTCTTTTGATGTTCTAATGTACCAGGCCACTGAATATACACAGTCCAATAAACTTGGCTGTGTCTCTGCTCTGCCTGATGGAGGAAGGGATCCTCTAATTTTGAACAATGTAGCTGCTATAGACAAATGAGTTTGTGCTGTTTACGTGGATTACACTTTTGTTGCCCCTACTCACATCTGCATCTGGGGCTCCTGTGCACGGAGAACTCTTCACTGTAGACCAGAGCAGCCCTCCTCCTGGAAAAAAAATCTTTGTTTTACCTTGTAACTAGCATAATTGTGCCTGCAGGGCAGCTGTAGATTTTTTGTCCTATCTTTTCATGTCCTTTCCATATTTACACAGGAGAGACCACATGGCACCTCATGGCATGTTGCATTTCTCTTGAACTGGTCTGATAGGAGGGCATCTTCTCTTAATGTCTACAATGTGAATCCATTCATACGAAGAATAGGATCTATTGTCCATCCTGGACAGTTTATTAAACAGTTTGTTAAATGATTTCTTGGATTCCTTAGCCATTTCCCCCACAGCTGAGACATAGCCCTGTAGGAAGAGAGAGAGACTGTCTTCATACTGTCGTACTTTGTCAACCACATAACTCAGAGTTGGTGTCTCGACATCTCCTCTGCAAATTATTGTTGACAATATATGGAAGTATATTAACAGTGCACTCTGTGTAGACTTCCACAGCATAGGTTGATGGCATGGCATCTCACCACAGTCTACAATTGCTCAATAGTCACTGTAAATCACCTGTCTCACAGCTAATTTTCTCAGGTGCCTAATATCTTTTTCTGTGGTGGAAATGGCATTCAATATCATCCTTAAAGGGATACCTGCTATTTACGACTGATGAGAATCATCTCCAAAGACTAAGAGTGTTTTAATTTCTCACAAGCTCCTTGCCAATGTCTCCGTCTCTGGCCAGGCATCTCAGCTGCCTATGGTATCCACCTCATTATCAAAGCACCAGAGCAAACAGACGATAAGTGGCTTAACTTCATGATAGTTAAAATTCTTTTTTGTATTTCTCAACTCCTTCATAAACAAGAATTTGTCATTTGCCTCTGATTCTGACTCCTCCCCCTGCAGTGGTTCAGTACCAACTACTTCTGAAGCAGTTCAAACTCCTTCATATGCTGGCAATATTTCTTTTTCAGCAGTAGCATAGTTTGCCTCAGAACCTTTCTATCCTTGACTCCAAAATCCTGAGGGTTGACCTCAAGTCTTTCCTGGTGCTGTCTGTCAGAGGCTCCTGGAAATCACAAATGAGCAAATTATCACAGCTTACACTGAGTCTTAAGAGATTGAAAAATCTTCCAGTCCTTCTTAGATCATATGAGACTATTGATGAGACTTTACAGCCTCCTCATCATTGGGTTCACTTAACCCTCAGTTGCTGCAGGAGATCGTTTTAACCAAAGTGCTCCCCCTTCTCCAGTACTGTCAACTTGTAGTGGTAAATAATTTATTTTCATCTGTGATCTAATTCAGTGTATTGGAAAAGTTTTGAAGGTACAATAAATTACAGTTCACCAGCCTTCCATAGACTAAGCTTGAAACACACCCTTAAAAATAGCTGTAGTGTGTATGCCTTTCAGAGTATGCAACACTCTGTTCAGCTGTGTTCACTTACAACTTTACCATAGAGAAGCTTTCAGATGGAAAACCAGGATAAATCGGAGCATGATGTGCTTATGGCCTCTCTGAAACAGCTACTGTAGACCTAATCATTTGAGTGCTGAACAAGATGAGATGATGTGGCTAACACTTTTCTGAAAGAAGATAATCTGCTAAGCAGCAGCATCTACATGCAGATGACATTTCATAACTGCTATGTAAGTGATCGGTAGCAATACTGCTTGAAATCAAGTTTCACTGGAATCCTAAAATATCTTGCTTAGTGATAACTTTACTGAATTATTTAATTATCTTTCAGGGGTAGAGATCCTACATTTTATGTGACTTAAATTTAATTCCAGTTGAATCTCATGATTTTCAACCACATAAAGCAAAGATAAAGTTTTAAATATTGTCTTAGGTATAGATTGACATAACTAAAACATATAAAAAGAAGACAAAATGCAGTCTGTTGGTAACAAAAGCAGCTGAAATGTCTCTAGCTGATAGCACATCTAATTCAGCTGGATAGTTTGAAAAATGTTTCATCACAGCATTTATCAGTGATATTATAGAGAGTTCATTCTGATTTGCAGTCTGAGGAGCCAGGATATGCTGTCATCTAAAACATTCCAACAGTTTATTTCAGTCTTTCAGGGTATTTGGTGGTGGTTTTAATTTTTTTGTGTTTTTTTGATATTTTTTCCTGCAAAGGGAAAAAATACAATCACTGACATATTAACTGTGTTGTGATTTTACCTCTTATTAAGGCCAGATAAACTAAAAACTTTGAAAAATCTCTAGTCCTGTAGAATGTTTGAAAGTTTGTTTACCCATGGAAATTAAAGTCAAAATGCGTAATTATTCTTTGGTAAAATCATAGAATGGCATGAGATGGAAAGGACCTTAAAGATCTTATAGTTCCAACCTCCCTGCCATAAACAAGGAAACCATTTTTGTTTTCTTCACGTTATTTTCATTTTATTAGTTCAAAGAGGTATTAACTAATGGTTATATTTTCTAAATATGAATAAGTATTGGACATTTGCAGGGATGTATTTGATTTATATCAAGATGGTAAAGGATCTGGAACATATGTCCTATGAGGAATGGCTGAGAAGTCTAGAGAAGAGGAGATTGAGGGAAGACCTTATCGCTCTCTACAACTACTTGAAAGGAGGTTATAGAGAAGTGGGGCTTGGTCTGTTCTCCCTAGTGGTGAGTGATAGGGTGAGGGGAAATAGCCTTAAATTGCTCCAGGGGAGGTTCAGGTTAGATATTAGGAAGAATTTCTATACTGGAAGGGCTGTCAGCCATTGGAACAGGCTGCCCAGGGAGATGGTTGAGTCACCATCCCTGGAGGTGTTTAAGAGACGGGTGGATGTTGTGCTTGATAATCTTAGAGCTCTCTCCCAGCCAAAACTGTTCTATGATTCTATGATAATGTAACTAGAATAAATTTCACTTTCTCTGAGAAAAAGTCTCCTGACTGGCTTAAGGATTGCAATTACTGAAATTGATACAATTGGTTCAAGCGTGACCCACATGAATACAAAGCCAGGAAGTAATTAATTTAAATTACTTACATTTAATTTATATGAACCAGAATTTAAGAAATATCAATTGTTAACAAATTACCATTGTTATATTAATTTGGAAGACATCCACTATGGAAAATAAATAAAGAAAAAATGTCTTCAGGAATTTGTGTATAGATAAACAGTCTAGGTTCTGATCGATAGGATTTTTGTCAAAGAAAAGTATGAATTATATTTATATCACTGAATTTCCTGTTTATAAAATGTCTTTTTTTTAATTGCTATTTCCAGATGTACGTTATTTTAAATTCTGAAGCAGATGTTACTTTGTATTGTCAAAGAGATTAACTTGTCATTGTAGATGTCTACATTTTCAACCCAAAAATCTAAGGACTTTTTCTAGACCTTTCAAAAAGCAATGTTCTCTGTGTGGCCTTTGATCTATTTTCCCTCCAATTTTGTATGCTAACGTAAAATGTGCCATTATAACAACTTTTTAGTAGCTTGGAAATCTCTGTGTGACCAGTGTGACAGTACAAGTGCCATATGCTTTTAAACATAGTTCTGTGTCACTATTTCATCTTTTTTACACAAACACAGAGACTTGGAATGCTAATCACAGACCTTTGTTTGACATTTTAATATTTTAGCAATAATTTTACTTTGATTTATAATTCTGCCTAACTCTTTCTGGTTAATGTATCAGTTAGAAGACAGGAGACCTAGAGTTTCCAGAAATGTTCTTGCACTTCGTTTTTATCCATCATAGAATCATAGAATGGCCCAGGCTGGAAGGGACCTTAAAGATCATCTAATCCAACATCCCTGCCATGGGCAAGGACGCCTCTCAACTAGATCAGTCTACTCAAGACTCTGTCCAGTCTGGCCTTGAACATCTCCAGGGAAGGGGCAGCCACAACGTCTCTGGGCAATTTGTGCCAAAGCCTTGCCACCCTCATACTGAAGAATTTCTTCCTGAGATCTGATCTAAACCCATTCTCCTTCAACTTAAACCCATTTCCTCTTGTCCTATCAGTGGACACTCTTGTAAAAAGTCCCTCCCCAGCCTTCCTGTAGGTTCCCTTCAGGTATTGGAAGGCAGCTATTAAATCCCCCCGAAGTCTTCTCTTTTTAAGACTGAACAGTCCCAGCAGCCACAGCCTGTCCTCATAGCAGAGGTGCTGCAGCCCCTGGATCATCCTTGTGGCCCTCCTCTGAACACGTTCCAACAGATCTATGTCCGTCTTATGGCGAGGACACCAGAACTGGACGCAGTATTCGAGGTGGGATCTCACAAGAGCAGAGTGTAGGGGGAGAATCACCTCTCTTCACCTGCTGGCCACACTTCTCTTGATACATCCCAGGATGCGGTTGGCCTTCTGGGCTGCGTGAGCGCACTGCCGGCTCATGTTGAGCTTCTCATCTATCAAGACCTCCAAATCCTTACAGGCAATTGTTATCCAAAGGATGAGCATGTCTCTAGTCATATCTGCTTTATATGAGTTCATCATCCTTAGAAGATGGCAAGACAAGCTTGATTCCGGGCGGTTGTATATTACTAGAAAGATATACAAGAGTTATAATTAGTTGTTTTCTGAAATAATCCTTTCAATATATAATGGCAGCAAGAAAAGCTAATGAGATACTTAGAATGAACAGGAAAGATAATAAGAAAAAGACAAAGAACACAGCAGCATCCTGAGAACTATGTTCAGTTCTGCTCTCTCCATCTCAAGAGTTTTGTGCTGGAGGTAGAGGAGATACAAAGAAACACAGCTATACAATGACGATCTGGATGAAGTAGATGTCTTAACAAGAGGGCTTAAACCAGCTGGAACTCTCAGAGAGGAGCAGGCTGAGAAGGAATATGACTAAGATTTACAAAATCACAAAAGCAGTAGCTAAGCTGAATATGAACATTTATTCACTATAGGACACTCAGTGAAACTTGATATATAAAGTTATCACTTGAATGATATATAAAGTTCATATATATGAAGGAATCGCTTCTTTAAACAGCAGTTAGGAAACATCAAAAATACTGCAAAGAAAAGTGTGGAGATAGAAAAGGTCTTCAAAACAGATATATCCAAAGCATAATTAGGAATATTCCTGGAGGATAGCTGCAAAAACAGGTTCCAAGCAGATTATACTGGGCTTATATGGCAAAATTTTGGTAGCAGTGGGGCTGCAGGAGTGGTGTTTGTGAGAAAAGATCACGAGCTGCCACTATGTCTAAGACAGATAGTTCCAGCTGACATGGAAACGGACACACTGCTGGCACCTCTGTGATGACATATTTAAGAAAGAGTAAAAAATATTGGGCTGCAGCTGTGTGAGGAGAAAAATGTGAGAGAAAAATCCTGCAGACACCAAGGTCAGTGAAGAAGGAGGAAGAGGAGGTGCCTCCAAGTGTCAAAGCAGAGATTCACCTGCAGCCCCTGAAGAAGACTGCAGTAAAGAAGGTTGCCTCCCCCTGCAGACTGTGGAAAGGACCACACCAAAGAAGATATCCACCCTGCAGGTCGTGGAAGTCCCCATGCTGCAGAAGGTGGATGTACCCTGAAGGAAGGTGCAGCCTATGGACAGCCCACACAGGAACATGATTTCCGACAGGACCTATAACTTATGGCAGCAGATCTTGGAGGACTTTATCCCATGGGAAAGACTCTGGAGCAGAGGAACAGCTTGAGGAGAAAGGAGCAGCAGAGATGAAGCATTATGAATTAGCCATAACCCCATTCCTCATCCCTTTCCACCAGTCAGGGGTGGTCAGAAGATCAAAGAGTCAAGAGTGAAGTTGATTCTGGGAAGAAGGGAGGGATGGTGAAGATGATGGTTTTAGTTTTGCTCTTATTTCTCACTACCTTACTCTCTTTTTAAATTGGCAACACATTAAATTCATCTTCATCAAGTTGATTCACTTTTTCCCATGTCTATAAGTGGTGAGTGATCTCTCTGTCTTGATCTTGACCCACGAGTGCTTTCATTTTATTTTCTCTGTCTTACTGAGGAAGGAGAGTGGGAGAGGGTGCCTGGAAGCCAGCCAAGGTTAGCCTATCACAAACACTATGCAGGGATGTACTGTGTAATGCCTCTATTGCAAGAATTCTGGATAGGGGAGAAATACAAAGGGGATGGACCAAGCAATTGTCTTGGTTCATGTTCTCTTCCTTAATAGCATCCCCATTGTCACTGTCTGAGACAGCATATTTAGCTAGATAGATTGTATCAGACTGTCTGACCTAGCAGGACCCTTCCTGTGTTCTAATACTCTTATGTGGGACTAAGGAAGTAATGGCAAGGGCACTAGATTTTTTTTGTGGAGTTTTTATTTCCTTTAAAAATTGCTGATTATGAAATTAAGCTGTCTTATGTATGCATGGCATGAGGGCAGGAAGACACAAATACTGACAAAGATTAGATGACGTTAAAAACCCCACAAAGGCAGAACTGATTCTTCTGGGAGCCTTTTCAGTATGATAAATACAAAGGCTTGCAAACCTGTGCAGTTTATTAACATTTCCTGGCATTAGATGTCAGGAGGTACAATCAGTCATTATTTTAAATATTATCTTACCTGAACAAAGAGGCAAAAAAACTTTTCTCTGCTTGACTGGGAATTAAATGAGGTAAGACTTGTAGGGAGAGGTAATGCATTTCATTTGACTGATACAACTAAGAAAAATAGCTAAACCTTTGGACACCAAAGGATTTCTATGGCTCTCTGAGAGAGCTTAAGTGGACTGCATTACCTTTTCTTTTCATGCTATGACATGCTTCATCACATGATCTTATGTCAAGAGATATGATCTCAGGAACCACAGCTCCATCTCTCTTATGTATAAAAAGGGTACATTTATTTCTAAGTGCTTCAGTAGTATTCCAACATTTTCTATGACATGACAAAATGATTATCAGAATAGAAGGAAAATTGTCCTATTCATTTCACCTTTCTTCTCCTTAAAAGCAGAATGGTTTGTTGGTAGGAATTTAGTTCTATGAATAATTTATATCTTTTTTGTTTATCTCTAATATGTGGCAGATTAAGGTCAATAGTTCAGAATGCTCACAAGCCATGATGAAATGCAAACCCAGATTTTCTGTCATAATTGAAGGGAGTTTAGAAATTCCTTTCTGGTTTTTGTAATAATGTTCTATCACAGAGAGGTGAATAATACAGGTGAAGAAAGTATAGTCAGCATATTATGATTTTTTAAACAAAGTTTAAAGTCATGTTATATCTTTCTGAACTAAACCTGAAGAATATATCACATGATCTAACCACAAAAATCAACAACAAAGCAGTTGATCTCAAACCTATTACCGGGGTTCTCTTGCCTCATAGGCTCGGATTCACAGGTTACTAACAACAGCAATTCACTGATTCCTCAGTGTCTTTATATATACACATATGGATCTCAAAGAAACAAGTACTGAATGTTTTACTACGTTGATTTTCTTTCATGGTGTAAACATCCTTCTCTAAATGAAAATAGGGTTGAACACCCACTCATCTGTGTTTAGCTTATTAATGAAACAAGCAAGCAAACAAACAAACAAACTGCATACTGAGATAGTAAAACCCAGCTGAAATTTGGAATTGTTTGGCTACTCAAAATTCTTGTACACTTGAGAAAATATTTCTTGTAAATCAGACTCAGGTTATGAGTCACACTGCCATTTTGGTATGGCATGAAGAACTGCTTAGTTACTTCACTAGAGGGAAAAAAAACACAACAAAAAACCCCCAACAAAACAAAAAAAAACGTCCACCACAAATAAACCACCAACAATCCCACCTCCTCCCCAAATCCCCTAATAATCTGCGGATTAAGACAAATAAGGACATCATGTTCTATAGATATGTCCTTCATAGGAGGTCAGGTCAAATTATTTTTATCACTGTTATGCAAAGGAAGGGTCTGTAAGTCAATTTGATGTATGTGAGAAAGAAGAGTGGTTACAACCTTGGCAAGAGTGGGAACGAAATTGGGCATTGCCATCATGTCATAGGAGATAGAGTTCTGTCCCTGTGTGACTATGGCCCCATCA
Organism: Apaloderma vittatum; assembly: GCF_000703405.1. NCBI lineage: Eukaryota > Metazoa > Chordata > Aves > Trogoniformes > Trogonidae > Apaloderma > Apaloderma vittatum. The sequence continues at coordinate 93,915 of NW_009701734.1, forward strand.
GATCTTTTCAGGTCTCTTAAAGTTACAACTGAGAAGAAGCATATGACTGTACAACTGTACAACAGTAAATTTTATAGTACTTAGAGGTGGTTGCCAGGTGTCCTGGTTTGAGCTAAACAGAACCATTTCTGTTCAGTGATTGTTGCTTTTCAGTTCAGTCTCTTTTAAAAGGCTGCACTTTCTGAACTTAGAAACATGTTTTTTCAGACCATTGTCTGCTGCTAGCAAGGATAACTCCTGATGTTTACAGTTATTGCCTGGGACTGGGATGCAAAAAGGCTCTTGCTTATGCTTATTCCTACAGTGACCAAGGCCACTGCTGGCTCTTGTGTGCCACACTGGGGGTGCTGGGTAGTAAGAGGGGTCACAAGGAAGTAAAAGGTTGCACCTTCGGGGAGTGATAGACAGGACAGGTGACCAGCGAGAATATTCCATTCCATATACATCGTATTCAGGAAAAAAATGAGGGATCACAATGGTTTAGGCATCTTTTGCCTTTTTTTCTTCAATGACCAGCATCCAGGGAGGATTCTGTCAAATCTTCTGTGTTTGATCCCAATCCTGAGTTCCTGAATCCAGCTCCCATATCCAGCTCCCCTATACTGCTGAGCCTGGGAATTTGCTGGTGTCATATACTCTGCAGCTTCAGTGGTGATTGCTAAGGCGGGAGAGGAGTCACCTTTGGTATCGGATCTCTATGTATTTGTATATAGTTCTTTATTTTTATTATTTCCTCATTAGTTCTTTTATTATTGTTTTATTAAAGCTGTTTTAGTTTTCTAATGTGAAAGTCTCTGTCTCATTCCCTTTCCCTTCCCATTTTGGAGAGGGAGAGGAGGTTAGCATCTGTCAGTATTTAGTGGCCAGCCCAGCCCTAAACCTTGACACCAGGCTAGATAGTTTCATCTAGTTCCTAGGATTGACAACCTAGGGAAAACTGCAGTGCTGCAGGACTCACCAGTAGAAATGGAAAATGGGAGCAACAAATTCCTTTAGTCTCAACTAAAACAACAGGTATGTGCATATGGGAGAATCCAGTTCCTCTTAACGTTTATTCTGATACATTTTAAGATCAGATCATCAGATCATAGAATGGATGGAAGGGATCTTTAAAGGTCATCTAGTCCAATGTCCCTGCAATGAACAGGGATATCTTTCATTAGATCAGTTTCCTCAGAGCCCTGACTAACCTCACTTTGAATGTTTCCAAGAATGGAGCATCTGCCACATCTGTGGGCAACATGTGGCACTATTTCACCACCATCATTACAAAAAATTTGTTCTATATATCTAGTCTAAATGTAGCCTTTTTCAGTTTAAATCCGTTACTCCACGTCCTATAGTAACAGATTCTGCTAAGAAGATTTTCTCTCTCTTCCTTATGGGCTCCCTTTAAGTATCAAAAGGTCACAGTAAGATCTCGTTGGAGCCTTTTCTTCTCCAGGTTGAACAACTCCAACTCTCTCAGTCTTTCTTCACAGGAGAGGTGTTCCATCCCTCTCATCATTTGTGGTCCTACTCTGGACCTGCTCCAACAGATTCCTGTGTTTCCCGAGTTGAACACAATACTCCAGGTGAGCTCACACCAGAGCAGAGTAGAAGTGAAGAATCACCTTTACCAGCCTGCAGACTACACTTCTTCTGAGACATCAGAGAACACAATTTTCTTTCTGGGCTGTAAGTACATTGTTAGGTCATGTTCAGTTTTTCATCCACCCAAGTGCTTCTCCACAAGGCTACACTCAAACAGTTCATCCTCCAGTCTGTATTGCAATTGGCCTTTTTGAAACTCATGTGGATTACATGGTGTCATGGTTCGAGCCAACCACCTGGGCTGACAACAAAGAACCAGTGGGTCACTCCCTCCCTCCTCCCCCCACCCCCATCTCCACAGGAATGTAGAGGGAGAAAATTCAACTAAAAAGACTCAAGGACTGAAATTAAAGATGGAGGATAATAATCTACCACTTAAGATGACAGGTGAAAAAATAGAGTAGACTTGGGGAGAAAACAAATTTAATTTACCATCACTGTTTACGGAGTATGATAGTGAGAAGAATGCATCAATAAATACAACCCTGTCTAAAATACACTTTGCCCCCTGCATCTTCCTGACAACCTCCTTCCCCGCATCAGTGTAATGGGGAGCAAGAGGTGGGGGAGACGCTGCCCATCTGTCCATTACTCATTGTCCATGGCAGTTCCTCCTTCTTGAGAAAGAGGTCTCTTTGCAGTCTCCCCTTCATGCTGCATGGTGTCCATCTCACAGGAGTCAATCCTCTTCCTCCTTGTGAGCCCATCCCAATAGGAATCACAAGTCTCTTCAAGTACATCCTCCACTCAGTGCTTGGACTCTCTCTCCTCTCACATGGAGTTCTTCATGTACCACCACATTCTGGATGTTTCCTCTGCCCTTGATCTCCTCAGCTCACAGGCAATCACCTTCCTGCCATCTCACTCACCACAGGGCTCCAGGGAAACGTTCTACTCCAGCACCCTTCTCCCCCTCTTTCCTCAGGATTGAGTTCCTTTGTTTTCCTCTCACCTCTCCCTCCTCTAGAAGAAAAACTCTCCAACACGAAAGACAGGACAGATCAAGACAAGATGAAAACAAAAGAGAAGGAGAAACAATGGTGTCACCTCTTAAATACCTTGATTGCAGAGGTACCAATTGGACTGACCTTAGCCAGAGGAGAGTCCAATTCCTACCTGGGAGTGGGTGAGGCTCTTGAAGTTTTGCAAGAGTCATCCCTCACAGCTCTCCTGCTTCCAAAACCTCCATCAGACTCAAGCCCTTGATGCATGGGCTCACTTCTTAAGCTTGCCCACGTTCCTCTGGATGGCATCCTTTCCCTCCAGTGTGTTGACCACACCACCAAGCTTGGTGTTATCTGCAAACTTGCTGAGGTTGCACTCAATGTAGATCCTCGTCTACACATAACTTATCCTTTAAGGCATACTATCTTTGTGTGGTATTAAAGAAAAAAAGAAACTGTAATAAATACATGGACTTAAATAATATTATAGATGATTTCTGCATTCTGTATTTTTATTTTTTAATAATTTTGTACAGTTTAGTGTAACTTCATGATCCCAGAGCAATGAGTAAAGTGTCTGCTTCATAGTCTAATTTCCTCTGCTCTCCTCTGCTCTCCTCTGCTCTCCTCTGCTCTGCTCTGCTCTGCTCTGCTCTCCTCTCCTCTCCTCTCCTCTCTTTTCCTTCGACATCCTCTGGTACTTGCTGAGGCACATGTACATGGTTTTGCTGAATATTCCAAGGCTGAATTCCTAAAATAATAAATATTCACCAGTATACTGGCATATTAATCCTATATTGCAATTAAATTCTGAAAATTATACTGAGGAAAGCTATGAAGTACCCTTAATGAGGACCCAGAATTTCAATACAAATTTCTTCCTTATAGATTCATTCCACTTAATTGTTTTCTAAAGGCATTGGCAAGAAGTTATATAGTTTCCTTTTAAATTTATTCAGGGCAAGAAGAGTCTCAAAGACAGGCCAGAATGGGTAATTCTCAGAAAAAAACCCCAATCAACCTCCAGAAATATTTCATGTCAAATGTTCTAAAATTTATGAGGGTTTTACAGTGCCCAAAATATTTATAGTGATTATTTTTAATCTATTTACCTCAAGCCTCATTTCACAAAGTCCTAGACTCATCAGTTTTACTAGAATGTATGATTTAATGAAGTGTTAATAAATATTCACCAGTATACTGGCATATTAATCCTATATTGCAATTAAATTCTGAAAATTATACTGAGGAAAGCTATGAAGTACCCTTAATGAGGACCCAGAATTTCAATACAAATTTCTTCCTTATAGATTCATTCCACTTAATTGTTTTCTAAAGGCATTGGCAAGAAGTTATATAGTTTCCTTTTAAATTTATTCAGGGCAAGAAGAGTCTCAAAGACAGGCCAGAATGGGTAATTCTCAGAAAAAAACCCCAATCAACCAAACAAAAAAACTCCAGAAATATTTCATGTCAAATGTTCTAAAATTTATGAGGGTTTTACAGTGCCCAAAATATTTATAGTGATTATTTTTAATCTATTTACCTCAAGCCTCATTTCACAAAGTCCTAGACTCATCAGTTTTACTAGAATGTATGATTTAATGAAGTGTAAGTGAAAAATAGTCGATCTGTAATAAAAATCATAATGTTCAGGAACTTTCTA
>NW_009701735.1:0-36545 GCF_000703405.1 Apaloderma vittatum
CTGAATAGCTTCCCTAGAACCTCTAGTTTAAGTGCAGCGCTGACTTAGAGTGGTTTAACAAGGTATGCAGTTTGCAACAATTATAAAAGCATTGCAGCACAGTATTGTTGAAAGAAATGGTCTTGAAAGAATGCCTTTTATTTAAAAAATGTTTTCAGGCACCAGAATAAACAATCCAGTGGTTTGCTTTGAAGCAGAAGGTCTTAGGAATGGAGAAGTTAACTTGATATTACATTTATAAGACAGGATTAACTTGTCTACCTGCATTAACAGGAAAGCCTTGTGTAATTATATGATGAAAAATGAAAGCTGACCATATGTTTTTGAAAGTTGCGAATGTGTAAGACCTATGGCTAATAAAATAATGAGACTTCTGGAGCAGCTTGGAAAATGCAGAGACTAAACTGTGGTATGCCTAGGCTTGAGGTATTCCATTGTCTGCAAGGTTAAGAAATGAGGAGTTCCTTGGTCTTGTGAGTAGAAACTGTTTGCTAAGTCAGAAAATAGTAAAAGTGTTTGCAGATGGCTGTCCCCTCTCCCACAAGGATCAATATTCTTGATAAGACTTTCTTCAGTTATCTCAGTATTGGGAATCTCTAATGAAAACTGCCAACAAGGCTTGTCACCTAATATGTCTTTTACCCTAAGCATGGATGAGACAGTAAGTTTTTACTCTGTGGTTGAGAAAGTCTCCTAGCTTGTCTCCTAGAAGTTCAGTGCCTTGCATTCGTGGGCGACCCAAGTCATTAGCACTCTGCTGGTGGAAAATCCCCCAAGAAAATAATATATTTGAAAGAAAACTCCAGAAATTTAATGTTTTAAGAACAATTACTCCCTTTTGCTTGATCTGATGCAAGTTGAATGAGGGTTGTAAAGTTACATGGCGATTCTAGTGTGCAGTAAGCCTGTTTTAGTGTGCATAGTAGTTCAAGGCCGTACTGTGCGAGTGACAACAGCTGTACCACGAGCATAGCAGGTGGAACACTGTGTGAGGACAGCAGCTCCAAAAGTGATTTGCTTCGGATACAATTTACCTTAATATCCTCTGCCAAGACAACACCAAAGAGAAGCATCCAGTGGTCACTAAGACCGAGATCCCAGTGCTCCCTTGAGTTGCGAGTGTTCTTGCTCGAGTATTGACTGAAGTAGGCTATCAGAAGTCTTATTTCCTTCCAAAACCATTGGCTAGTACTGGTGAGCTAGAACTTGTCTGGTAATAATACAACCCCCACTCATGTTGCTGCAGGTTTTCCAGTCTCTCTACCTCATTCATGAGTAGCATCTGTAACTTCTGTGTACTTTATATCTTGTAATGAATTCTTTACCCTTCCTGTCCTTTCTCCCCTTTATCGTTCATGGTTTGCTGTGGTTTCTGTCAGGTCCTGTCTGGTGAGTGAACTTCCCGGGAGTGGGATGGTGAAGGAAGTAGGTCTACATTGTAGCCATTTCTACAGGTGTTGCTTGTTGCCTTAATTGTGAATTATTGTGATACGAGATCTAGGGAAATATTTTGCTCCTCTTATGTTGAGTTATTGGAAAAATTGGGTTCTTTGGTTCTTGAGGTGGTAAGGTCTGTGCTGCCTGCTGAAAGCTTTTTTCTCTCTCCTCTCTAGCAGATGTGAATCCACAGTTAAAACCTGGCCTTCTGGGTTGATATGTGCAGTTGTCCTTTCAGTACTGATTTTATGTGCTCTTAGCTTTTAAGGTTATGTGGAACAACATCTAGGAGATGCTCTAGCAGTAGCATTGTGTTTGCTTTACCCAGGTGGAGCAGCTGGCAAAGGGGACATAGTTGGAGTGGAAGCTTGAATGTACATAGTTACCCTTGAAAGTGGGTACTGTGGTGAATGCAGTGGGAGCACTTTGGGCATGATGCTTTTTAAATTTTGTTTATTTGTTGCTTTTTGCTTTTTTTTTTTTTTAAACACCCTAATATATCTGAAAGTGAGCACTGGTGAGGTGTGTCTTGCTTGTTGCTAATTGAGCCTAATTTCTCTCAAACATTATCACCACTATCCGCAAGGGCAGCCTTAATGACTATGCAGGGATGAATAAGAGGATTTTTTGATGCTGTACTTCCACTAACACAAAAAGATAGCAAAATCGCATTAATGAAAATGGGCCAGATTGTAGTTTTCTACTCCTAGCTGCAGAAAGGGATCTTGACTGAGTATATCTTTCAGTCATTTGGCATCAGCATAGCTTTACAAGGTTATTTTGGCATGGAGAAAGCCTGGAGAATTCTATATTTGGAGAAAAAAATAAGTAGGTGAGATGTTCCCTTGTGAGGCATAAAGGCTGAGTCTATTAAGCAGAGTCTTGAGCAAGGTACCAGCTCATCAAGTACAACAAACAATCGGAGCTGGAAACCACAAGAGGAAGGGAGCAGCCAGCATTTATGAAATATACTGCCTTTTAACTTCTGAATTCCTGGCTGCTCGCTGTGTATGTGGTATGTTTGGGGTGTTACGTGCTTTGCGTCTGCCAGCAGGCTGGGGACACAAGTCAGCAAACATTTCATGTAAGATGTCACTGTGTTGCCATCTCAAACAGGTGTAATGTGAAGCATGATAAAGCACACTGGAAGTTAGGGTAACTTTAAGGCTCTGGTAATGTGACACTCAGGTTAGCATTTTGGTCAGAGCGGAGGTATAAGATCTCTCCTATGTCTTAAAATCTGATCTGATAAAAAAGATAGCAGGATCTTTGCTAATATCACTTCATCAGAGAAAGGGAAACAGGTTTGCAAGGAATGAAGTTTGTGTCAAATAAAGCCATTCTGCTTGAGTACATTTGTTGTGCTTTAAAATTAATAAGAATTTTCTTGACAGTTAATGAATGTTTAGTGCAGAAGCTTAATTTGACATTTAAGAAGTTCAATAAATAATTTTTCTTTCTTGATTAAGGCATCTTTTAAGCTATTATTTACACAACCAAGAATTGTCACTTTTTTAATGCATTGGGAGATCTTGTTGCATATTTATTTGGCTCTTATTGCCTATTAAACAGTTTAGATTTCATGTGCTTTAATTTCCCTGCCCTTGATTATTTTAAGCAACCTGACTCTTTAAAGACCATTTGTGTTTCCATAAGCATGTTCAAAACAAGAAAAAAATGGACACATTGAAATACATGTCTTTGTATTTCTGTGAGCCACCCTGTCAGATGTGGGATAGTCAGTCCTAATGCTCATCCCAAAGGTTTATAGAAACTAGCTCTTCAGACTTTGCAAAAATCAAAAGTTAAATTTCTTGTGGCTTTACTTGTTTTGTCTCATGTCACAAACCGTAGAGGTAGTTGTTTGTAAAGCACTGATAGCTCAAGGATACTTAGCAGAGCATGGCTAAATTTGGGCCATTCCCCCCCTTTTTTCATTCTCCCATCTGTGCACACATTTTACCTTTAGAGGACTTTATACACGTGCAATGAGGGAATAAGACATTTAAAAAGCAAGTGGTTGTTGCTTTGTGACATGTCACTGGAGGTTGTTTCTGTTGATGATTGTTGTGAGGGCTAGTGTAAGGGTCATAGAAGGTGCCTTTGACCTGCTTCAGGTGTATGTATATCCATCTCTAATACTGTTTCTTGTGTATTTATGATCTTGATTTTTATTATTTTTTTAAATGAAAAACTTGTCAAACATAAGCAAATAGAAGTGTTTTTAAAGAAAAAGTCACTGGACTAGGGGGTTTTCAGTGCCATAAATATGAGGGGAAATGTGGTTCTTAGTGAGCAAAGTCTTTTGTCGAAGTAGCAATAAGTCTGTGAAGCAGCTGGTTAAATCCAGATAATTCAGAAGAATTTTTAGCTTTAAAGCTTGGATGTCTCCACCCTTTGTCCTGTGTCGCATTGTGTAAACCAAAAAGCCTCGTAAATACAATCTCATCCATTGGCAGGTGTCAGGGTTTCAACAAGAAAAGTTGTCTCGTAAATGGCTCAGTGTCCCTCTGCTAGTTACTCTGCAAGACAGCTTGTGTCCGAGCTTCTTAAACTTCTTTTTCTCCAGCAGGCCTACTCCATTGTTCAGGGGCTACTGAGCCCCCTTTGGGGCCAATATATCAAGTTAAAAAGCTGTTAGACCTGCCTGAAGGGGGAAGAGCAAGCAACAAATGCTGTATGTACCTTCTATTTGGTTGCAGTGCTGACGCTGATCTCAAACAACGATTTAACATGACCAAAAAAACCCGACACCAACAAAAGAAAAGAAATTAACCATCCTTTTCCTTCCTTAGAGGAAAAATGGAAGAAGCAGGTGCAGTCAGAATACAGATGGTGTGGAGATTCTGAGCTTTTGTCTGCCTTGCAGGGGCAGGAATCACAGTCTCCTTGTTGACCCTCAACGTGCATAGCACAGTCAGATCTGTGCTTCTACCAGGCATCATCCAGGCTGCTGCCCTCAAAAAGGATTTTCGGTGTCTTCTGATGGCACTTGCCAATGTGTGTTTCCACCCAGTGATGGGTCCAGAGCTCCGCCTGGTCCCTCATCTGTGTGCCTGTTCTCTGCTGCTCTGGCCAGCGACATTATAATAGTGCAAGGTGGCTTGCTCCATTTTGAAAGTGGATTGAACTACTTTGCTGTACAAAATATGCTACTAAATTATGAATGCCTATGTAGGAACTAGTTCAGAGGACTAGTGGGCTGTAAAGTTCCATCCTAATTTATTATGCACTAGCTTCCCCATGCAGGTAAATAAGGGCATGTCTCGGAGCAATGCAGTAGACTTAAGTTAGGGAGCAGTAATTGGAAATCCTTTGTAGGAAACAGAAAATATGGAAGTGTTCGTGATGTTGAGAAAAAAATGAGAGGAAGAATGTTGTTTTGACAGTAACTTGAATGTAAAGGTAAAACTTCCTAAAATGAAGTTTATGTTTTTCATCTATTTTTCCATTTTAACTTGCATCGGATCCCAGAAAACCCAGTAAATCACCGCTTTCTTAGTTGATTTTTGAAAGACTGGAGTTAGAAATTGTTTTTATATTGTGAATGAAAATATAGATGTTGCATGAAATTACAGGCTGTAGTGGACTCTTTTAAATCAAGTTACAGGACTTCAATTTTAAAAAAACCCTATAATTGTATTTTCACTTCAATTTTTCCAGTGGGAAATCAAATATAAAGAATCCTTGAGATTTTTCTATGTGGGTCACACATTTTCGTCACTTCTGTCAACTCCGCTTCATGCAGTTAACTTTGCAGTCCCATGTGTAGTGCCTTTGACTTGGATGATGCAAATATATTCACTTTTCCACAGAAAAAGGAATGTTCACTAAATGTTTGTTGTCAGTGTGCAAATTCTAGTTAAAAGCCATTTTGTTTCTTAGATGCTTCCTGCACTGTTGGCAGATGTTAAAAATTAGAACGCGTGAGCTGAGAGAATCTCATTGGAGTCAAAGAGTTGGGATTTCCATTTCATAGTGGGCATCTGCCGTTTCTCAGTTTCACATCCAAGGTGTGTTACAATTCACAGCCTTTCTTCCTAATTGGAAATATTACAGCATGTTCATTCCTGCAAGTACTTGGATAAGGCATTGAGAAGTTCTTATTAAATATTAGCATAAATTCCTGAGGTTCGGCTGCATAAAAATTCCTAGTGCATGTTTCTTAACTTTTGCGTGCCTGTTATTGTATATGTGTTTTTGGTTTGTTTGTTTGTTTTTAAGCATATCCTGCCTAGCATACTGCTGTGTATAGCAAGTGCTTGGCACGCAGTGAATGGGCACAACATGTCATGAGCATTCAGTTAGTTAAGATACCCCCTCAGGACTTGGGAAGCATCTCTGAAAGTTGAACCTCTTTCCTCGTGTGGACCTTGTATTCTCTGTCAAATACTCGTCGCTGGAGCTTCTCTCCAAAGTTCTCTCCTCCCGGCCTTTCCTTTCAGAATGGGAAATTAAGGTGTGGGATGGAGAATAGGACCCTTTTGTTGTACTGTTGTGGCTCAGCGCTAGCAGTGCGCTCAAAGAGGCTATTGAGGGGGCTTTGAGCCTGGACACAAGCACTTTTGTTTTCCTTGGATCCTGCTTTGTAAAGGTCATGTTTGTATTTTCACAGTTGGAGGATTCCTACGTGCGGCGAGGCTGTTGCAGGCCTTCTAAAGGAAAAAAAGCAACTTAGGGTGTTCCCTGTCCACAGGACTGCAAAACAAGAACATGTAGTATAGGGGCAAGTGCATGAGCCCTACTGTACCTGTGCCTATTTTTTTTTTCTTTTTTGTATGGGTGGCTTTGTCAAGACACCAAGTCAACTTAGTCACTGGGTTCTGAGAAATCTGCATCCCATTTCCTTGGCAAAGGCCTAGGCAATCAGTTTACTAAGAAACAATGTGTTTTGCCTTGAAACTGGAGTGGCTTTCTTTCAGTCATAGACACACAGAAAGTGGTGATTAAAGAAACAAAAGTGTCTTTAAAGATTATATATTCCCTGAGACTCAACTAATTTCATAGTATGGGAGGGGTCTGTATTTTACTACTTTGATACACGATATGGCACTGCAGTAATCCATTAAACGTCTCAACACTAAAGTTCACTTTTTTTTTTTTGCTGGACACACTTAAAGAATATGTTGAGATCTTCTGAAAGAAATATGACTGGAACATGAGAATGAGGAATTTAAAATTTGTTTCTGATTAATGCTGCAGATTATTATTGCATTTGGTATAAAGCAGAAATCGGCCTTTGGTCAAAGCCAGCCTTTTGCATTTGCTTGAGTAGTCAGTGGTGCTAGTACAGCATAAACTCACCAGGATTTGGCTCTGACATTCAAGCACAAGCTACTCTTTCACAACCCCCCCTTCTGTTTCTGCCTTTTCCTCGTGAGCAATAAATCTTTCAGGGCATTTTAATTCTACTCTTCCAAATGTTGTCAGACTGTGCCAAGTACAAGGCTCTGGTTTCTTTTTGTAGTGCAAGAATGGAGCAGCAAAAGTTTCTGTATGTTTATGGAAACACAGATGCAGCTTTTAAAATACTTGGTAGTGCTTACATAAAGATTTAGAAACAACTGAAAAAAATATTTTTCTGTACGTTATTTCAGTCCCAATTAATTTATATTTTCTACTGGGAAGATAATATTGATCATAAAAATGAAATGCGGGTTGGAAATTCTTAAGCTTCTGTAATAAAATATTTTATGCAGGATGAAATGTGAACATTATGGGCTCAATTCTGCTACTGCTGAAGCCAGTGGCTAAATGCCTAATTGCCTTCAATTGGAGCAGGATCTAGTCTTCTCTTTTTTGCTGAAGGATATCCTGAACAGCCAATAATCCTTAATCTCTGATTTAAAGCACTTCCATTTGGTAAACCGTGAGTTCAGTTTAAAGCCTGGAGCCATTTGGCTGAAATTGCATTTGATATACCTTCTGGAAGTCTGCTTTCTGAGTCTGCTTAGGAGTCTGCTTCTGTATTCTTAAAGAAAGAATATATTCATTGCAGCAACAACTCTACATTGTTTGCCTATCATGTTTTGAAAGAAAAAAGGTATATGCGACAATATGCTCTGTGCGGAACGCATTCCCTTCATGTGATCAAGTGCATTTGAGACAAATAGGTAAAAGGCCCCCAAATCTTAGAAAATAATGTTTTGAGCATTTGACGTAGAATTTCTTAATATTTGTTTTAAGAGGAAAATTATCAGCTTATAAAGATAGTCTATATGGTTTTTTTATCTTGGATGCTGAGCTCTCAGAAGGTGTTAAAGGCACGCTATTTGAGTACTGTGACACAAAAAGTGAACCTTACATCTTTCTAGAGATTTATCCATCTAAAACATAATATATTCGTCATAGGATTTTTTAAAAAGGTGATTAAAAAGTGTTATGAAAATTCAGAATTTTATCATCTACTTAGTTTTCCTATTCAAGGTTTTTTACAGCAACCAAGAGGAAACAAATTTTTCAGTAAAGAAGAGTTTGGAATTCTTGAAAGAACTGCTGAAGTCAGACAGTTATAAGTAGAAGATTAAGTATCACAGGGTTTGCAGTAAAATCATGAAGGATGAGTGTATATATCCAACAGTGCTTTGCTGAAGACCTTACCTCAGAAAATGCGTATCTTTGGGGCTTGATTTAGCTGCTGATTGTGAAATCGTTGTTCCTGTTCATTTCTGGTAACAGTCTTATGGTGTTCCAGGGCAGACTTTAGCTCAGCAAGTTCAGATTGAAATGGTAAGTGATAACAAAAAAATTATTGGGGAAAGTAGTAAATAACTGCGAGGTGTATTATTTAATGAAATATAACGTGGGATAAATCCTGAACTCTTTGCTAGAGCATTACACGGATGAATTGCTATTGAAATGAAGACCCTTTTCCCTCCCCTCTTCTAACCCCTCTGCTTTGCCTTTCTTTTTTTTTGTAGACTGTGCCTGAGGCCCAACACAGATTTGTTGGGAGTAGAGGTAGACTATCACTCCTTTTCCAGAGGATGTCTTCTTCCTCAGACTCCACAAAGTGTCCTATAGAGACTGTAAAACTGTGTACAGAGGTGAACAGATCTGCTTCAAATAGAGAGCTGTTGCTGGACCTATCACTCAGCCTCCTAAAGCTCTTGTAGAAAAAGTTATATGAAGTTCTGCTTTTGCTTTGCAATGAATCCCTGGAAGAGATCATTGTAAAAGTCATGGAAGTCCTAGTGTCACATCTCCGTGCAAAAGTTTCAGAAATAGGGCTGATGGGGTTACCAACAGAAAGCTTTTGTACAGCTCTGGTTCTAGCAGAGACCTGAGAGGTGAAGCAGAACAGAAACAAGAACTCGGTGAGTTCTGTTGCTCCATCATCTATTCTTGTAACCAAAGGAAATTATCAACATCTGTGCTCTGTGGTAGATGTTAATCTCCCGTATAGTTTTCTTAGAACCTGTCCTTTTTTTCTGTAGAAACAAAACACCCTTGACGTACATGGAGAGGGTAGTATTTTCAGGTGATGTTGAGGCTGAGATTCTTTTTTGTGTTTATGTTAAACTTTGGTTAAAGCAGCTCTTTATATCAAAACCTAACTCTTAATCCAAAAATACTCCCTGTTCTGTCTGCCCAAAGACCTGATGTGTTCCAGTTCCTTGTTAATACCGAATGTTTTAAGTCCTGTAAAGTTGACCTACTAGATTGTGTTTTCAAAGAGAAACCCCTAAGAATTTTTTTCAAAGCTGCAGTTTCTGTACAAGGCGTCTGCTGTGATGTGCTGGGAAGCGTGATGAGAATTGACATTTTTGATATCTGTGATTTTTATTTCCTTTTTGCCTTTTGAAGGTGTAATACTATTTACCTGCTTGTTCTGTCTGCATCTGTCCCATAAAATTATTTATACCTCTCTTATAGCAATGTGCCAAAGGCTACTCTGTCCATCAAAATGTAGTATATTACCCCTTTGGGTTAAAAATAAAAGTACTTTCAGAAATGCAAAAAGTGGGATCTCATGTTTGTCATCAGTGTTACGGGAAGCCTGAAGTTCTATCTCATGTTAGAATTTTATGTTTGTCATATCTCTCCTCATAAGTGAAAATGAACTGAATAGCTTCTCTGAGTCACCAGTAAATAAAAGCTCATGGGACTGACAGGGTTTCTTTCAATCAATGAACCTCAAAGTCATGCACCTTTCTAGGCAGCATAGTTGTTCTTCTGTATCCTCCTGCACATGAGGAACTGTAATTACAATAAGCGTGATGAATGTGTCAGGCTGCAGTGTCTGCCAGTCTTCTGGAAATTTGGTTGTTTATTTAGACCTGTGAAAAAGCTACTTTTCTTCTGTGCCTTGTAACTGGAGCCAAAAGTGAAGCAGAAGATAAAGTTGTTTTGGGCATAGAACTTTCTCCTTCATACATCTTTACGCTTCCACTGTCCTTACTGTAGATGAAGATTACTCTTCAAGGCAATGCTGCCTGGCTTCATAGATCTTAGGTATTCTAGGCTGAGATCAGTGGACAGAGGCTGTCTGTAACTGAGGTAATTTGGATATTGTAGTCTCTGCTTCTTCTTTCAGCACTATACTGTTTCAAATGTCTGTTCCCTTGATATCTCCAGAGGTCTCACTTTCATCTTTATCCTCACGTTGATTAAAGCTGGAGTCCTGATCTTGCCATATGAAATCAATACATGAAATAGATACGTGGTTGTCGCTGTTGGCATAAGATGCTGGCATCTTGGATGTGCTTTCAGAAGTAATGTAAAGGAGGAAGTAGCAATGTGTTTATGGAACACATCAGGAGAGTATGTCTTGTGGTTAAGAGTGAGGGAGAGAAGAGAGCGTTGGAAAAGTGAACAAACGAGATAATCTGCACAGCAAATTGCTGTAATTAGTGACTGAGGGCACTTAAGACTTAATAGGATAAGGGCAGAAAGAAGTACCAGTATGCGATATTGACAGCAATATTAAAAAGTTTTATCTTCTTGGAGTGTGAGTCAGTGAAACACTTTGCAAAGGACGCAGAAGACTCAGCACTGGGACTGGCTGGTGGGAAGGAGCAGCGTAAAGATATGGGAAATGAAGCTGAAAATTATGTCATGAGAGAAGGGGAGCAGGAGGAATGACATGGAGGGAAACTTCACCAGCTAAGAGAAATGCCTTTTATCTTGCACTTTATTTCTGTTTATCCAGCTGCATCATGTTCTAGACCAGAACTATGTTTTCCTCTATGTTTGGAAGTTGCCTTGCATGCTTTTGTATGCTATAGAAAGCGGTAGATACCATGCAGTAGGCTGTTATTATGTACATAATAGCAATCTAGCTTCGAAGTAACATCTGGAGGTTTTTTTGTCTGTAAAAACTCTCCACAAAAATCTAGGATTTTTGTACATGTGGAAGTCCCTTTGAATTTTTTATCTTAAGGTCACTAAATCTTCAGCAATATTTTTTTAGTTTATGATTTATTTGTCCAGGCTGTGCGCTGATGGTGTTATTTATTCCCGTTCAGTCCCCATGTGTTGCCTGATCTAGTTGACAGGTGGTGTCCCTGGTGACAGGGAGGCTGGATTAAAATGATCTCTAAGGTCCCTTCCAGCCTAGGCCATTCTATGATTCTATGATTCTATGATTTTCCATATTTTGTTTGCAAACAAGAGATGCTTCAGAAGAAGAAGAATGCCGTTTTGGTGGATGGTGTCATCCTAAATGGTCCGATAATGGACTCAAGAGCAGGAGAGAAGTTTGTGGAAGAGGCCTGTAAGATTATCATGGAAGAAATCATCCAGAAAGCTGATGATGTAACAGAAAAGGTAAAGCCGTAGAGTATTGTTGAGAATTTGTAATGGAGATAATGAACAGTAAATAGTTTTTTTTTCTAAGCTGTATTTTATTGCACTGTAAGTATCCTCAAAATTGCTTCTAGTCTGTGTCTGGCTCTGAAATAAAGACAGCCTTACAAATTAACAATGATCATATTATAAAATCTTTCAATAACGTAATCAGTGAACGTATTTGCCAGAAAATAACGAGTTTTTCATCCTGGAGTACAATGGTCACTTTCTTTGAGGTGACAAATGGGAGTAGTGTATTTCTTGTTTTGGGGTGCAGGAAGTTATTTGTTTGCTCTTCAGGGGCACTGGTATTGGAGAAGGAAGAACAGTGGATGTGGTACCGCTGTGAAAGGGGACAATATCGGATTGCAATGGGTTTCACAGAACCCCTGCTTAAGAGGCTGTATAGGAAGAGGAGCTGCAAATGAATCATTCTTGCCTTTGAGTATGCACTGTTTGCTTCCATCCCTTGGCAGAACAGCGTCTGAAAATGCTGTGATTACAAATCCTTAGCTAAGGGCAGATTTTAACCTTCAGGCCTCGTGCTTTTCTGCCTTCTAGCATTTCTCGCTCAATTTTTTTATGGTCAGGCAATGCCTGAGACACAATAAAACCGAGATCCTGTGAGATTGGTTTACCAGAGACATTTTTCTGGTGGCGTGCTGCCCTGCAATGGGCAGTTTCACGAAACCAGTGCTGAATGTGGTGCTTACCTTGTACCTTCATAACATCTACTTCTTGGCTAACCTGTTCACTGCTGGTGTCTCCCCTCTCCCCATCACTAGGTTTGTGAGTGGCGAGCCCCTGAAACACTGAAACAGATGCTTGACCTGGAAATGAGGGACACTGGAGAATCTCATCAGAAACTCTTGCAACTCTGCAGGGATGTTATAAAATACAGCGTCAAAACTGGTAGGAATGTGTTTTCTAGTGCAATTATTTCATGTGCTAACTTAGGAAGACAGGATAATATTTACCAAGTTCTGTCACCTTTCAGGAAACCAGGTGTGTGAATGTTTGTTTTCTGCCTGTCTGTGGAAGTATGCAGAGGTTTGGCCGTTTCTGATTGACTGAACGCTGGTCATCATAGGATGGGCTAAAATGTGTAATCGTGGCAACCTAATTGAAAACTAATTCCTGAGATACCATTGACATTAATGGTAGATTCTGTCATTTTGAAGTCTTGTGAAAATCACCCAGACAGGTACCATATAACAGTCTAGGAAAACAGGCAGGAGAAAGACCTTTGGGTGTTAGTAATTTCTCTTTCAGACACTGTGAGAACAGAGCCTTCAGTATTTCAGAGACAGCGCACCACATCTCTGCAGGATTAGTTCTCTACAGCTAACCTTGCTGCAGCATGAGTGGTATAATTCTATCTTAACACAAAACGATGAACCACATCTGTTCAGACAGAAGTGCTGTGCATCAGTAGCTCAGGGTTTTGGATGTGGCATAGCTTAGGCTGTGTTTTGAAAAGTGAGGACATATGTTATAGTTAGTTGTGTATTTGCAAGGCATGTTCCCTGCTACAGTCACAAAGTAAAACTGTAAAATAATTTTGAGAGTGAATGCATGCCTTTGAAAAATCATAGAAAAGTAGCAATACTGATCTACAGAGGTAGTGCTTTAACAGTATGCAGATATAATTACTGAGATACTGGAAGGTGTTCTGTTTATCTTACTCTTGCAAATTGCCTTTAGATTTTCATTTGTTACACTATGCCACATTAGAAAGAATATCCTATATAAAAACATGCTGTGCAAGTAGTCTTTAATCCAAGTATAAACATTTATTGAAGCCCCAGATATAATATAAATAGAGCCATACAGTTTACCTGGTTTTGCATGTAAAAGTACTAGGCTCTGGATTAAAATTTAGATGGTAATCCCACTGAACTGACTTATTTTTATGGTCAGCAATATCATACAATTTTCTCATAATTAGTTATATCTCAGCGTTTCAAGGCAGGTAAACAAATTCTCTTAACTTTTCACTTTAAGTCTGCAGCAAGTTTTTCCAAGCCATTTAACTGCCTCTCTCTGAGAGAGGTTCCTGTATTCTACTGCTTAGAAAATTTGTCAAAGCATCCATTGTGGTCTCTCAAGACCACTGCTAAAAGCCACTGTGTATGCTCCACTGTCAGTCCCCTCCTTTTTTTCCCTTTCTTTTATTTATTTTTTTTTTTATTTTGGCTAACTTATGAACAACACACATTCATTCTATGTGCTACTTACATCTCTCAAACCTTGTTTGGGGATCTGAAAGCGCTTATTAAATTTACTTCCAAGGGATTGTCTAACCTAAGTAAAGGACAGTAATTCCCAAAAATACTGAGAGAATGATGGAGTGAATTGTGGTTTGCAGTGATCAGCGTTCAACTGAGAGGGCCTGTGATATATTCCCTTATCATGTATATCCTGTCACTGCTTGCTTTTATCTGTATTTTCAGGTCATCCAAGATTTTTCAATCAGCTGTATGCTGGAATAGATTATTACTCGTTAGTGGCCCGTTTCATTACAGAAGCACTGAACCCAAGTGTGTAAGTGTAGCTCTTTGTCCTCTTGATGAATTAACGTGCTTTTTGGAATAACATCTTTTTTTGCACCCTGCTTGTCTTTCCGGCCCCCCCCCCTTCTTCTGGTTTCTGTTTACGGTGTTACGGAGGGGGCAGGAATTGTGCAGGAACTTGGGAGAGAAAAGAGTCTGGACTGGTTGAGTAGCCAATCAGAAGCTTGGCTAATCTGATGAAGCCTTTTTTCTAGTTTGTGAGGTGATGTTTAAGAGCAGAGATTTTTTTTTTTTTCCCAATGCTTTTAAACGAGGCTTATATCTTACTTAAAAGATGAATTAATCAGGCTTACTCAGTTGTTCATTTCCTTTGAAGCATTCTGCAGAGTTGGATGCAAATGGTTACTTGTCTACTCTTTGCTTGCAAATGTAAAGCCTGAAAAAACGTGATTGTTGCTTGCCATGGATTGTTACAGCTGAAATTTAAGCATGTGACCTACATGAAAAGCAAACTCCGATGCAATACCTTGAGAGTAGAAGTGTCAATGTGATGCTGTTTCAATTGCTCTACTGTGTCATATCTGTTGTGTTTTTAGAGCTGTGCTTCTGATGGTGATCAGCTTCTGATAGATTAGAGAAAGGTGAAAGAAACTTTTACCCAGTTTTAGCAATATTTTGTGGCATGAGATCTGTATTCTTATACCAATCATGGTGCTTTTATTTTTGTCCAGATACACGTATGAGGTATCCCCTGTGTTTCTGCTGGTGGAAGAAGCAGTCATCAAGAAAATGATTGAGTTCATAGGATGGGAAGAAGGTGATGGTATATTTAATCCAGGTGGGAACAGTTCAGATTTTGAGCTGAGTCATATAAACTGACTAATAACAGTAACTCCATGAATGTTGAATAATGTAGAATGTACTAAACTAATATACTTCCTCTATGACAATGCGACCTTCTTAGCGGATGAGGAGAAAGCTGTGGATGTTGTATACCCAGACTTCAGTAAAGCCTTTGACACTGTTCCCCGCAGTATTCTCCTAAAGAAACTGACTGCTCATGGCTTAGAAATGCATATCCTTTGCTGGCTGAAAAACTGACTGGATGGCGAGGCCCAAAGATGGCGAGGCCCAAAGACTGGTGGTGAACTGAGTTAAATCCAGTTAGCAGCTGATCATAAGCAGTGTTCTCCAGGGTTCAGTATTGGGGCCGGTTCTGTTTAATATCTTTACCAATGATGTGGACAAGGGGATTGAGTGCACCCTCATAAGTTTGCATGTGACACAAGACTGGGCAGGAGTATTGATCTGCATGCAGCAGGAAGAGTCTACAGAGGAATCTGGACAGGCTGGATCCATGGGCCAAGGCCAGTTGCATGAGGTTCAACAAGGTCAAGTGCCGAGTCCTGCACTTAGGTCATAGCAACCCCAGCAGCGCTACAGGGGGCCCGTTAGCTCAGTGGTTTGAGCACGGTGCTGGCAACAAGGATCAACACTGAGGTCGCGGGTTCGATTCCTGCTTGGTCCCCATGTGTTGCCAGGTCTAGTCGAGAGGTGGCATCCCTGCCCAAAACAGGGAGGTTGGACTAGATGATCTCTAAGGTCCCTTCCAGCCTAGGCCATTCTATGATTCTACAGGCTTGGGGAGGAGTGGCTGGAGAGCTGCCTGGTAGAAAACCACCTGGGGATGTTGGTCAACAGCAGGCTGAACATGAGCCAGCAGTGTGCCCAGGTGGCCAAGAAGGCCAACGGCATCCTGGCCTGTGTCAGAAATTATGTGGCCAGCAGGCCCAGGGCAGCGATTGTGCCCCTATACTCAGCACTGGTGAGGCCACACCTTGAATCCTGTGTTTGTTTTTGTGCCTTACTACAAACAAGATACTGAGGTGCTGGAGCTTGTCCATAGAAGGGCAACGAAGCTGGTGGAGGGTCTAGAGAACAAGTCTTACGAGGAGTGGCTTAGGGGATCGAGTTGTTCAGCTCGGAGAAAAGGAGGCTGAGGGGAGACCTTATCACTCTCTACAACTACCTGAAAGGACATTGTAATGAGAAGGGGATTCGTCTTGTTTCCTGTGTAACAAGCAATAGGATAAGAGGAAATAGCCTTAAGTTGCTTTAAGGGAGGTTTATGTTGGATATTAGAAAAAACTTCTTCACCAGAAGGGTTGTCGAGCACTGAAACAGGCTGCCCAGGGAAGTGATTGCATCACCATCCCTGGAAGTATTCCAAAGATGTGTAGATGTGCTCAGGGACGTGATTTAGTGGTGGGTCTGGTGTTGCTAGGTGAATGATTGGACTCAATGATCTTAGAGGTATTTTCCAACCTAAAAGATTCTATGATTTGAAAATGTACACAAAAATCCAGTGGTGCACACACACAACTATTTAATCCAGGTTTACTTTATGTGTTTCTGATAATAATTCTGTGACTCTGATCAGTGAATGAATGAAACCAGTTCTATATTAAATACAATTATATGGAAATTAATTGTTTGTAACTAATGCCCTTTCAGACTTTATTAACAACAATACCGACAGCCTCATAGGACTGAGTGAACTCAGTTGACAAATAGGGAGCCAATTTATGTGCTAGACACCAACCAGTAGTGTCTGAGAGCACTGATCTGTTTATCTGGCCTATCAACTGTGGGAACCAGAGTTTATCTTAGTTGAGAGTGTCATGAGCTTAACTCCTTTGCGTTTTGGTAGTTTTATTAAATACTACAGTAAGGCCAACCAAATATTTCTTAAGCTTCTTGATAAGCCAGGGTTTTCAAATGTTCTGTAAAGCAGTGTTCTAGCCCACTGTATTAAAATAATGAAGCATAATGATATTATTCCGAAGATTATTTGGATAAAAAGGTATTAGGCTAGATGTGAATTGTGCTCTTTTTTTTTGTGCTAGTTTTATGTAAGGGTTTTTCTACTTATTTTTCTTTAGTTTTGTTCCTTGAAGCGAATAAAACCCATCCAGATCTTACCTTGCAGACCTTTCCATTCCCACTTGTCATTATTTTTATTTTTTTTTCTAATGGCTTTTTTCCCCCCATAATACTCTGAGGCCTGATTGCCCAAGAGATCTCCTAGGCTCTGTACAGTGCAGCCACAGCTGAGCTCAGTACAGGCAGCTGAGCTGGCACCGCTTCGGTGTGAATGAGAACGAGCTGTTGCAGGAGATTTTCTGTCGGGGAGGACTGTTTGGGCAGTTTTCATTGTTCACGAGATATCCCCAAAGAGCATTCAAACACGCTCTGTTTCCATGCATGCTGCAAAGCCCAAAATTCATTTTCTGTCTGCAAGCTTTTCGGAGGGAAATACGCTATAATGAATGCATGTATAGTTTAAGTGGTTTATTTCCTTCCCTAGTAGGTCAAGCGCTCACAGGACAGGTGCTGGAACTGTGGCTAATATGCTATTTCTATGTCTCTTTCTGCAGGTGGCTCCGTTTCTAATATGTATGCTATGAACTTAGCAAGATACAGATTTTGTCCTGAGATAAAGGAAAAAGGGCTTTCAGGTTTGCCAAGACTGGTCCTGTTCACTTCAGAAGAGGTAAAAATTAAGCAAGAAAAGCTTTTTGAATTCTGTTTCAGTGTGCACCTCTGGACCCATGAGACGGCTCTCTGCAGCTCCCACCCTGCCCTGTGTCTGAATACAGATTGGTTGTGGTACAGAACTAAATCCACCATAAAGCATTTTAGAAAAAAACTGCTGTATCTTTAGACTGTTGTTCTTTAAATATTTAAAAATATATGGCTAGTTTTAAAGTTTTTTGAATAATATCTATCCAAACTGCTTGTGAGGAATTGTTATATTAGTACATTTATGCTGAAGCTAATTTTTTGAGACTTTTTTCCTTACCTGTTAACCAGTGTTAAGAGTTTATCACTTCATTAGTATGAAATGTTATTAAATCTGACTCCACTATATAGAGGCCCCAGTGGAAGTGAGAGCCTGGTGGTATTAGGAAGTATATAGTTATTAGAATACTTTTAGCTCTGAAGTTTATACTCCAAACAGTTTGCAGTGTAAATAGACAAGAGGCTTATTTTGAAGAGACTCAAGGGATGAAGACATCGCATGCATTGCTCAGGACAGCACAAGTGTTTTAGAACTGAATCCAAATGTCCTAAATAAATGTATTATTTTTTTCCCAGGCAAAATATATTTAGTTGTTTTTCTTTCTGAAGAGTGTGTATATGAAATGACATGCCAGTTCATAGTTAATCCATCACATTTTAAAAATAGCAAAGGAGGAAGAAATTAGGTTGAAACTCATGCTGTTAATGCTTTTGAAGTAAAGCACAAGAATTTTTATCATGAAGTAACATTGTATTTCATTGCAAGATTTAACTAAATTGTATACTCTCATGCTCTAAAAAAACCAAGCATTTAATATCATTACAGAAGAAATTTTATTAGACCCACAGAGTAAAATTATTTTGATGTCTTTATTTCACCAGAAAGACCGAAGCCATAAAACATAGAACTGACCAGGAAAAATAAAATGGTAACTTATATGTAAGGCAGCGCTCTAGATCTCTAATACTTTGCTTGATTCACCAAACCATGTTGTCTGTAGTGCTCAGTAATCACTTGCTGTAAAACTGCCACTTCTAGTAGTTAGGTATTACGGCTATTGTTTAAGATCTCTAGTGTTTATTTGTGGTTATGAGGAAGGAGATGTGCATATTCATATATACTTATTTTAGATCCACCTGTACTGAGTCCAGGTTATGTTACCTTTTTGTTTAGTTCAGATGTGTCATACCGAGAATATATGTAATAAATGGCCTACACTGAAGATAAGTATATAAGAGCTTGTATTGCACAATCTTATTTTTTTTTGTATTTTGAGCTGTCTTTTATTTAGGATGTTATGCTTTTTTTTTTTTAACTGAAGGAATACCTTGATTAGAAGATGATTAAACAGAAAAATGATCCTGGAGAAGTTAACAACCTGTATTTGTTTTCAGTGTGAATAAGGCAAACAGTCTTGGCTTGGAGAAGCCATGAGGCTCTAAGGAATTGACAGTAATGATAAGGAATCAAAACACACGTCTGCTCAAGGCACTTGTGTCAGTTTGGGGCTTGGCTTCAACACTGTGTTCAGATGAAATGATTTTTGCCTTGAGTTGCCAAGTCCCAGAGTTTCAGTCTGGCGCTTGGCAGACTCTAAGAGTTGCCTAACTGTAGAGCAGGGGAATGCACAGACTTGTCAGTGGCTTAATTTGATATGATCTGGGGCTATGTATTTTTTTATATGGTCTTGGATGATGTGAAGGTGTATGGTCCCCACATGCTCTGTTTGGCCTTCAGGAATAAAAAGGCTCCTGGTTCCTGCAAATAAAATGCTTCGCTGCTTAAAATTATGGTGATACACAGTGAATGTTGTTTAAGCTACTACTTGGTAGTTCTCTTGCTGAACTAGTACAGAGAGATTCCTCTTGAGGTAGTAGCAGTAGTAGGGAAATTGTTATATTTGACTTTCCTGAGGGGTGATTTGTGGCTCTGTAGGAGCTGAATACAGCTGTAGTTACAGACACTGGCTCACCTTTCACTGCTTTTTGCTATTTGATTCTCATCTGAACTTTATGCTGACCCAAGGATGTATTGCATTGATCTGAAAGGTAGAAATCTGCTAAATTTGAGGTAACTGAAGGTAGAAGATATGTAAACAGTTGAAATGTGCGTGCTGATATGAGCAGTTTTTTCAGATGCAATGAAACTAAATTCCTCCCCAGTGCAACTTGATCATCAAAGTAATAAAGTGAGAGAACACAGCATTAACTCACCATGTCATCCCCTGTTGAAATTACAACAGACAAAAATGAGCAATAAAACTATCTCGCAATAATGTAATTGCTTTATGCAATCGTGTTTCTAGGAAACTTCTCAAAATCAAAAAAATACAGATTTATCTTTTGTTTTAATGAGCACGGGGGAAAGTACTTCATGTTTGCTAATGTTATTAGGAACTGAAAACTGGCTAGCTATAGTTAAAATAGTACAGCAGCACATCTTAAATGCACTGTTCTAGTTTGATCTTGTGCCCAAGGGCATTCATTTCTTACTACAAATGGCTATGGATTTAGTATTGTGTGATGTAACAAAACTGTGAAAGACATGGCAAGAGTAATTTGAACTCAGAGTATTTAAAATTATTTAAAATTATTTATGTTATCTAGATATAATTTATACCTTTTATCTGGATATTTTTCCCTTTTGGAAGGGGAACTATGAACAAGTGAATTAGGTGACACTTGTGACTGGAGCTGCTAAATGTTCTCTGGTATATTTTTTTCTTAAAATGATGTGGTGTAATTTAGCATAATTGCTTCTAGTAATGATAGTGTGGGGAAAAAAAAAGATAAATTCTTGTATGTTTTCAATCAATATGAAAGACTGCTTTTTTAATCAAAGAAAGTACATTTCATGTCTGTGTAGTATTAAAGTCTTGTCCCTTTTCTGTCCTACTGAGGACCTGACAAAATTCTCCAAGAGGCACAGAAGTACTTGTGGAGGGAAGAAATAACGTATCTTGCAGCCTGTTTTGTTTTGGTATTCCTTTTGTTCTTCTTTTCCCCCCTGCTTTTTGGTATAATCTCTCAGGTGTTCAAGCCTCTCTTATCTTTCTCTCAGTCTTCTGTACCATTATTTATAATAAAATACATGATTTAGTGACTGTCTGTTTACTAGTACACTGAATTTGCAGGTCTGCTGCTTTCTTAGTTTAGAGTAATCTGATTATTCCTTGTGAATCATACCTTTCATGTGAACCTGATGGATAGAAATCAGTGATGGAGGCAACTTATATTTTAAGTGATTCACTAATCAGTTGAAAACATCTCCAAACTTCTACTGAACAACACACAGCCACTTTACAATCATTATTACCATTACTGATGTAATTTGATGTAATGTAAGACTAATTATCCACCTATGTATGTTGTTATTCTCGTAACAGTTTAAATGAATGAGCCCTGAAGGCTTTGTAGATGTGTCATGTTACAAAATTAAGCTTTCTTAAAGCTACTTGATAGCATCAGGTAGTGTCTTTGTATGCCTTTATTTAGAAAGTGGGTGATGGTGGGGGAAACCGTTTTGTCAAAAAGAATAAGAACCCTTTGAGATGATCCATCTTATTAAAATAAGTGTGACAGGCTTTAATACCCTTAATATATTCATGCCCACACATTAAAATGTTGTACATTTTTCATAATTATGTTCTGCAGTAACTGCATTTGTGTGAACTCTCTGGAAGAAAATGGAATTAATTAACCACCTGACTTCACCTCCTGTATGAAAACTAACAATTCTAGACGTCTTCACAGTTGTTGGAGTATGAGTTATTTTAACTCTTTGGTAGTAATGTGTAAAAGAGCCAATTTTGTTTTCTGAGGCGAGCAGTTATAGTCCAAGGCTTGATTCTTGATTCTGAGAACTATGTAGTCCTATGAGATGTTGCATACTCTCAAAACTGACTCCATTGCTGTGAGTCAGTAGGCATTTGGCATGCTGAAGGTTATCCAGAGTGGTTTTGACATCATTTAAAAATATCTTCAGATTAAAAAGGCTACTGTATTTTGAATCCCTAGGCTAATTTTGAAGATGGATTAAGCTGAGATCAGCATACTCTTGTTCTTGCATAAGAACAAATGTGCTTACGCTGGAATAACAGTACCCACCATACAGCAGGTCCTTATAGAGATGAAATACAAATTTTTCAATATTCAAGGTATAACTTTGTAAAAATCCAAAAAAACCCCCAACAGCAATACCACAAAAAAAGATTGTACAAAGTACAGGGCTTACTGTGGGTTTGAGTATCCTCACCAGAGCCATTTTACCACGTTTTGATTGAATAAGTGTGCATTTCTAACATCCTTTTGAGCTGGTGAAGGGGCTGCTTCTTTTGCACTCACTTCACAGGCTTCATACGCTAATGCCCTTTATTCATTGCCAAGTGTGAAGTGGGCTGCACGTACCTGTATTCATTCAAAAATGTCTCTATGATGAGACCTAGCTAAAATTCTTTGCTGAAACAGTAACTTCATTTTCTGAAAAATGCAGACCGGTGCAGACTGTAACCTTTTGCAGCATCTCTATTAACTTTGAAGATGTGCTGAGACCTGTCTAAAATCTGCTTGCTTTTGTAATGGCTTCCAAGATTCACATTCATGTGAACAAGCTTCACAACACTATGATTTTTCAGATCCTTTTGCAGAGAGAGGGCTTTGAAAGTCTTGAAAGTCCCAGTTGTACCATGTCTAAGGGCTTTGCTAAATCTTGGGACCTGAGCTCCTTGATCCTATGAGCCAAGGGTCAATTTAGCATAGTACACTGTCTCTGGCAGTGGCCAACATCTGACATTTAGAGAAAGCAAATACAAAAGTTACGAGGATGAAGTGGTAGAGGCTTTAGATATGTAAGATACATATGAGTCCAGTTTCCAAGGAGTGGTTCTTCTGGACTTTCAGACCTGTCCGTTGCTTCTAGGATTCTGAGTTTAATAGCCATTGGACCTTTCTTCTCATGCATTTCCTAACTCTTCCCCGGTGACACTTAAAAATTTCTACTTTTCATTCTATTACAGAACCAGCTTTAAAAAAAAAAAGTTGTATGGAATAGAGTTTTTTTTGTTTTAGATGTTTTTGCTTGTTTGGTTTTCTTAAACTCACATTTTAACCCTGGTGCACATCCTTCTCCCTTATTTTCCTCAATCTTCAGTGTGTGTCATTGTTAAATATGAGATGGTTTTGGTGCTGTGTAACTTTGTTGGGTTGATTTTTGTGTGAGCGTATGTTGTTGCCATGACTGTTAGCTGCTATTAAATTAATTTCGATGTCACTTTTCACTATACTAAGGAATTGATTTTGTTCATTTTAATTGTATACTTTTTTTCGTGCCTCTTTCATTTACAGTGTCATTACTCAATGAAGAAGGCAGCCTCTTTCCTGGGTATTGGTACAGAGAATGTTTATTTCATCAAAACAGATGAAAGGTGAGCAAACAAAAGGAATGACTGTGGTCTCTGAGCCTTTATAAAATGTAGTAGTGCTGTACATAACCAACCTATTTGAATGTAACTGAAAAAGTTTTAAATCTGTGTCCCTTAGAGGTAAGATGATACCTGAGGAACTGGAGAAACAAGTCCAGCGGGCCAGGAAAGAGGTGAGAGGGGGAGAGCAAGCATGAAGGAGAGGAGCGTATGCAGACTGTGTGCTTGTGCCTGACTGGAAGGAGGGAAAACCAAGAGTGAGAGAAATCTTAAATATAGGGTAGTTAATGTAACAGTGTCTTTCCTACAGGAGCAATCTGTTTACCACAAACTTGTGGAACGAGCCAAGACTTCTAGGTGCTGCACTCTTACGAGTGAGCAAAATTCCACAGGGTGTTTACGACTAATGAAAATCCTTTAGTACAACACTGCTTAGAAGGATTTAACACATTTTTTCTCAAAATCTATTTTGCCCTTGATCCTTTTTTAAACAGATGCAGTATTAGTTTTCCTTAAACAGTAAATTGAAACGGTAGATTTTTTAGTTAGTTACAGCATCTATTGCTCTATCCTTTGCAAGAACTGTAACATATCACTTAGTGACTAAAACTATCATACAAGTTACAAATGGTAAATTTTGTCCTTTCTGCTATTGTAGCAAGAGTGCAGAGATTCTGTCCTGTGCTTCTTTTCTTCTAGGGACTTTGCCGAGTAGAAAGAGAAAGGCCAGCATTTGGCAATGTACTGATGTGTGTTATGGACAACATTAACATACCTTCCTACAGTCTGTAAGACAGCTCTTACTATAGCCAACATAATTTAAAGAGCTTGGAGGACTGAATGGGAATTCTAAGGCACAGAGCATCTTCTTTTGGCTGGGTTAGCTCTGTATGTCAGAGCTGTAGGATTCAGAGCTCAGCCCTTAGTCCATGATCTGTGAATACCAAACAACTAGTGCAATGTCGACGTCATGGGACGCGAAATCCTACTTTGGAAAACCTATTTTTGTTGCTGTCCTGTCATGCACTGGCATGGCCACAACAGCTTTCACTAAGATCTGATGTAGATAAAATTTCTGCCAACTAGACATCTTTTGTTTTCATGCTAGATAGTGTACCTATTGATACATGACAGCCCTAATGACCTAGCAAACTCTTGCTTTCCTCTTTCTGTACTTTATGGTGTCTGTGGAAGGCAACCTCTGCTTTACTCATTTGAGCAAGCTGGGGAAAATAAAAGGAGTGAAATAAAATGGAGCAAGAGGAAGCAGGCTCACAGGAGAATGAGCTCTTTGCTCTTGCAAAAACAGCTCTTGTTTGTTGTAATTACATCTTGTTGATGTAATAATAAATTTAATGGTTATATGAAAGTAATCCTCTGGCATTTTTGATTTTATTTTTTTTTAAAAAAGGTCAACCTGAGTATGGTGCTCTGCAATTTAAAAACAAGTATTCTATGATTAAAATGTTCTGCTTACAGGAGAACGCTATTTCACTTGCATTTTAATGGAAGTTACAGGTATATTGGAAGGTTTTCTTTTCATCAGAGCTTCAGTAAGTGTGTCTGTCCTTAAAGTGCTCTGTTACAACTCTTACAGAAGGACACTTCAGTGAATTACAGTAAATAATGACTCTGCACAACAGAAGATGTATTTGCTAGTGATAGGAGCACAAAATGATCACTATCAATAGGAAGAGCCTTAGGCCTTTTTTTTTTTAGAGAATCTAATCCGGAAGATTTATTTAACTATGTTGTCAAGAGGAATCAAAATTTGAATCCCTTCTTTGCAGGAAAAATGTAATGTAATAATCTTTGGAATTTGTAGAGATTCTAGACTTGTCCCCATATTCAGTCCTGCAACACACTGGCTGCTGGGAGGGACCTTTGACTTTGGTGTAACTGTGGGAGAAAACTGGTGAGAACACTGACAGAATGTAGGTGCAGGAGATGATGCGTCTTTGCCTCACTTGCAAGTGTTTTTCACTTGAACTTAAGGCTAATTTGTAAATTTGATGGATTTTTGTGGTAGATTGAACTAGAAACGAGTGTCCAAGAAGTAATTTCTTGTGAAGATATGGGATTAATTTAAATTCATTCCAAGGTTACCTTTCCCTGCTTTAGCAATTTGTGAAGAAATCTTAAAATACAAATAAATCATAATTCAATACCATTCTAACAGTCCTCTGCACTGATAAAGAATAAAACTGTCAGTGTAAGCTTGAATCAAGCCTATCTGTCTCTATAGCAGATGTGTAAAAGTGGCAACTTTTTTTTTAAAGTGCAATCAGATTTCAGCTGAATTGAAAGCACATGAAAGACTCTTGTGTTCAGTTTGATTTTTCAGCTGATGTCTGATTTCAGTGAAGCTACATTGAGTTACATCAGCAGAGAGATTTACATCATCTGAGAAATTTAATTCACTGCAAAGGAACTCCAGGGATCCCAGATCGTAGAATTTAAAACAACTTTAGTGCCTCTTTAGTAACTGCATTGTCACGCTGTGGGCCAGATGCGGAACCATACAGAGAATTTCCTTCAGCAGGTACTTAGCAGCAAGTGAGACCGCACAGTCATTGCCAGGGCTGATGTTCTCAGTTTCGTGGAGTTGTTACAGACTCCACAAATTCTGTTCATTGTTTCAGTTTCTGCCCCTAAGGAAGCACAGGCACATAAAATCGTAGAATGTTTTAGGTTGGAAGGGACCTTAGAGATCATCTAATCCAAACTCCCTGCCATGGTTAGGGATACCCTTAACTAGACCAGGTTGCTCAAGGCCTCATCCAACCTGGCCTTGAACATCTACAGGGAAGGGGCATCCACAACCTCTCTGGGCAATCTGTTCCAAAGTCTTGCCACCCTTGTACTGAAGAATTTTTTCCTAAGATCCAGTCTAAACCTATTCTACCTCAATTTAAATCCATTTCCCCTTGTCCTGTTGGTGAACACTCTTGTAAAAAGTCCCTCTCCAGCCTTCGTCTAGGTTCCCTTCAGGTATTGGAGAGCAGTTGTAAGGTCCTCCCAGAGTCTTCTCTTCTCCAGGCTGAGCAATCCCAGCTCCCTCAGCCTGTCCCCATAGCAGAGGTGCTCTAGCCCCTGGATACATGACCTAGTCTGCTGTTTTAATTGCACCTCTGCTATTTGCTGAATGGGAGAACAATGAGCGAAGTCACTGAAACCAGAGTGGATGGCTTATGATGGTTGTCTGAGACTGCGGCATGACGTTTTCTTTCTCCCACCTGTCTAACTTTAAAACTGCCTTGAGATTTCCTGTAGTCACTCTCCTAACATCCAGTTACCATCTACAGCCCTTCCTGTTGTCTAGACAAGGGTAGGAGTGAGAGAACAGCATTTTTTGATCAGTTTTGGGATGGCGATGACTGTCGCAGTCATGGTATGAGTCAGTGCTGCCAAAGGCAAATCGTGTTCCCCGGCTCACCGGGTAGAGAATAGGGTATTGCAGAGATAATGCAAGTGGGAACCTCTAGAGGGATGAGCCCTTTCCTTGTTTAGGGAGCCTGCTGGCTGAGCTAGTAGCTTGCTTTAATTTGACATAATGGCAGCAAGTATGGTAGTAAAATGTGGAAGACTGAGAAATGAAGCTCGATGTATAAAGAGATGTCAAATATCTGGTGTGTTTTGATTGTGGCAAAACTAGCATCTGTCAAAACAGTCTGAAGCTGGTGAAATCTGCCCTGGGATGATGATGGTGTTAAGTGGAAATGGAAAAGACTCTTTTTTTTTTCTTTTTTCTTTTTTTTTTTTAGAAGAAACGAGCATTTTTAAATGCAGTACTTTCTGACGGGAAACTGAAATGTAGACTGTCGTGTCTTTGTCCTGCATTCCTAGACCTTTTTATACTTTAGCTCTGCAGATACAATGGAGAAAATAGGCAGTGCAAATGACTTTCTTTTGTTTTGAATCCTATTGCAGGGGTCAGCACCATTTCTTGTCTGTGCTACAGCAGGCACAACAGTTCTGGGAGCATTTGATCCTCTGGATAAAATTGCCGATATCTGTGAAAAGCATGGCCTTTGGCTCCATGTTGACGTGAGTTTGTAAACTGTGTAGTTTTGTCTAACATCGCTTTTTTTGTAGTTGCTGGTTTTCTTTGACTGTTGATGTTTCTTTAAATTGGGCTGCAGTAACTTTTTTGCATAGAGAACAGAAATGCGTTCTGATTTGTCTCTGCTACCTGTGCTGAAAAATAGCAAATAATTTGGTTGTGACAGGCAGTCAAAGCTATTTTGTCATTGTCGGGTTATATTTCAAAATGATTTTAAATTCAATTTCTTCTTGCTGCCTCGTAAAAATGCATCAAAGAAGATTATATACAAATATAGCTTTAGATTCTTTCTACATGGAGAAGGAACACCGTAGAATTGTGATGTATGGTACGTACAAGTTGAAATAAAGGTGTATTTCTGACTCAACCAGTTGTAAATTATCCTGTTTCATATTCACAGGCTTGAGTTTCATGTAGATCTTCTTAAATTTTCCTAAATTGCTGAGGAATTTTTTTTCTCTTTTCTTAATGATTTTAGGTTTGGAGAGTAAAATCCACTCATGAACATTTTCTGGAATAATCATTGAGCCTTTTTATTACTTGAAAGGGTTAGCTGTGTATGTATTTTTTTTGTATATGCATTTTTCTAAAATTAGTTCTCTTCATATTTTCTAAAATTGCATTCTCTTTATATTTGCAATGCCACAAATGCAGAATAGCTAGATGAAAAGCTGTGGAACAATGAGAGAATCTGGAGCAACATTAATGGAGATTTTTAGGCCTGCTCTAAATTTTTGAAGTGTTTGTTTAATGTTGAGTATCTAAAGAAAAATCACATGTGCACTTCAAATAGCTGTCTCACAGACATTAGTAAATAAGGTCACTTTATGCATGAGTCAAAAGAGTTTTCTTATTGACTTGGAGGCAAAGATGCAGAATTTAGTCCTAATATTTAAAGTGTCTCCTCATGGCTATGTGCCAGTGAGAAAGACCCAGATTTCCAGCAGAAGTACATCATTCACATTAGTCTCTTGTGTGTCTGTGCATAGTCAAAGAAAAGAGGAGTGTATTCAGAGTCTGTGAAGGGGTCTTAAGTGGGTTGAAAAGATGTGACTGGAGCCATCTCCAGTTTCTGCAGGAGACCAACGAGTACTCTCCTAATATGCTCCCTGTAGCTGAATATCTAAAATTAGGTGGGATGGACCTGGGCCATATTCTGAACTATATACTTCAGAGGCAATTTATAGTGTTTTGTAAAGAATTAACTTTTTTCTTCTGATTTTGCCTCGTGTTAAAGTATAGTAAAAATGTCAGTAGAATAACTAGGTTTACTAGAATAATATGTAGAAAGGTACATTGATACCAGGCTTTTGCCAGTCAGGAAGAGTGTACAAGAGACATAGTGAAGAGTTGGATTTTTTTCTTTGTTTTTAAGCAAGCTTAACTCCTTCTAGACTTATAGGCAAGTATATAATATTTCTGAAAGCTTCGA
Organism: Apaloderma vittatum; assembly: GCF_000703405.1. Taxonomy (NCBI): domain Eukaryota; kingdom Metazoa; phylum Chordata; class Aves; order Trogoniformes; family Trogonidae; genus Apaloderma; species Apaloderma vittatum. The sequence continues at coordinate 28,237 of NW_009701735.1, forward strand.
GGATCCATATTCCTCTGAAAGGCCTGGCTTCTTGTTGAATGATTTTACATATTATGCGGTCTGAGTTATAGCAAGTGAGTAGTGCTGTTTGGGCCTGCTGTAACTTCGGAGGAAAAACAAGATATTGTACAATTAAATCAAAGATTAAAAAGCAGCGAAAGTTCTGTCTAAATTAGTTTTCGTGTGTTGTTGTTGGGAATCAGGATTATCTACTGCAAATGATCTCAAAAGCTGTTTATAAGAACATTGTATATGAATGTCAGTGGTGTTATTTCCAGATTTACACTGATGTAGCTCATTTCAGAATGTTTTCTGATCCCCAAAGTTGATATGTTTGCCTTAGGGAGACTCTTTTCATTAAATATGAAATGATAAAACTTAGGATTCTTAGGAATGGCAGAAGGAAGTATGTCAACATAAAATCACTGGACTTCAGGTTTCAATTAAGTCAGAAACAGGAGATAAGCTTTCATACGGGGTCAAGCCTAAAACGGAAAAGGGAGTTAAGGAAAAAGTTGTTTTAAGAAGATCATACTAAAAAGCCCAAACTCTCTTAGCAGTCAGGCAGTTCAAAAGCAGAGACTATAACCAGTCTTATTTTGTGCACATTGTAATACTCATACACACGTTCCAGTTACTTAGTGCATTCTATCATACATCAGTGATGACTTTCTTAATGACTTGTTTTGCATCATCAGTACACACTGAAGCTCCAGAACTTACTTATATCATCTCTTTACGTTCATGGAGCATTAAATATTATGTATGAGTGTTTCTTTCCTGCTGGTTGTTACTCTGACTTTTCCTTTTTTTTCCTATGACTAGACTAGTGCAGAAAATCAAATTCGACCTATTAGCCTGTGCTTGGGTAGTTAGTTTAATCACTCTGTGAACACTGTGGTTTCCCTCCTTCGACTCTAAGTGATTTGTTGTATATGGAACACTACTTTTCCTATCCCTAATTACCAATTACATTGCATGAAACACAGGTGATAATCTTTGTGTTTTGAGCTACCCTGTATTGCTCTCAGCTGGACTTGTTATAAACAAAATGTGTCAATCTGGTTTGATCAATCCACTTTCCTTCTTTGAGCAGAATTCCATAAAGGCCCATCCTAGATTAGAGGTTATCTAGTATTTTCGTTAATAACTTGGATGAAAAAGAATACACTTACTAAATTTGAAAATTACGTAAAACTACTGCAAGAGGCAGTAGGAGGACAGGATTAGAAATCAAAGGGATCTTGACAGTTTGGAGAAAAAAGTGGAAAAACTAGGCTACAGTTCAGTAAAGATGGATCTCTGAGTTTAAGCTATAATAATCAACTACACAAACAGGCTGGAGAATGTTGAATATACAGCAGATCTTGAGAAGAAGATCTGGGATTTGCAGTACCTGGCAAATCAGCCATCATAAGCATTTTCAGATAGGGTCTTTCTGCTTGTTGCTCCATCTGCTTTATCTAGATGATGATTCTTGCATTTCAAGAAAGTTAAGGACCTACAGGAGGAAGATTAGACAATAATAAAACAGTCCAGATAAACAAAATCATACCCAGAAATTATGACCAATGAGGAAAGATAAAAAGCACTGATTTTGTTTAAACTAGAAAAGACAAAGAGATAATATGTAATAGTCTATAGATGCTTTAAAAGCTGCTGCAAAAAAGAAAAGGAATAGTCTGTTGTCCTGACCACTGCAGGTATGATAAGCAGTAACACTGTTTAGGACTGATGCTTTAAATCAGTAGGGTTGTTGCTATTACACTCTGAGCAGTTAAGTTGTGCAGTCTCCATCATCAGAGATCTTTTAAACCAGAAAAATTCAGTGATTCTCAGTCTTCTTAGGTGCCTTCTAAGCATTTAGTCTTTGAGCTGTGTAAAGAAGCATTGAAGCACAAATTCTTCCTGTAGTACTGTGGCTTAAGGAGAGACTGAAAGGTGGTGGAGATGGACCAGAGATGGATGGTGGTGGACCTCCAGTACTATCGTCCCTCTCTTCCAGATCTCCAGCTGTAATTTTTAGAACAATGGCAGAAAGTAGCACCAATGGTGCTGCGGAGGCAGCAATGGCTGATATCTCTCTGCACTTTTCACTTTGCTAATCACAAGCTGAACATGTTCATTGATTTAATCATCTCTAGAAAAGACAAGCATTTGACAGAAGGAGATTGGTATGGCTAATCCTGCTTTTGTGGGCAGCACACTGTTGAGATGAACTCGTGAAGGCCTTTCTGGTCTTGCTTTTCAAAGACAGTGTGAAAATGTCGGCTTTTTCAAATTCAGACACGTTTGGATGCAAATTTTGTGAAGATTTATTGTATTTCAGTGGGTTGCTTATGAATTGTGAAAATCAGGGAATAACTTAGTGACTGGTTTGCCTTTGTTTCATTAGAGAATAACAGTAGAATTTATCTATGAATAGGAAGTTCAGTTTGGTTGTCTTCCTGTAACATGGCAAATTTGGGCTAGCTGAAGAAACTCAGTTTCAGGTCATGGTTCTGCCACAAGATTACTGTGAAGTTTGAGGCAAATCCTAAGGTCCCACCTGTAGACCGAGCAGCAGCCCTTTCTTCAGCAAGGATGTTGTGATCATGAAAACAAAATAAGATGTGGTGCATTAATATATTGTATTAATGAGAACAACATAGTAAGACAAGTTATTAACCTTTCATTTCCCTTGTGAGCCCTTACCTTTCCTGTCTCTCAGAGGCAGCAGATCTTATTCATAATTTATGGCGTATGAAGCAAATACTTATGCTAAATACATAGAGCAGCTATCACATTTGTTTCTTTCAAGGAAAAAAAGAAAAAAGCCATGTTTTCTCTGTCCTTAGGTCAAGGATCTTCACGTCAGTTGTTTTCTGTTTGTTTGATTGATTGGTTGGTTGACTTGGGTTGGTGGGATGGGGTTTTTTGATTTTTTTTCATTCATTAGCCCCAAATGTATGAATATTAAATAGGCTGAGTTCTCTGAGTTGATGCCCATCTCAGAGGAGCCTTGCTTACTTCACAGCGAATTTGCTTAAATGGATTCTGCTTGTATGAATATTGAAAACTCTTTTCTTCATATTTAATAATAATTTTTCAAATGTGCTGTATGATGTCTACTGTTTGTTGCGTGTTGTCCTCACCCCTCCCAAGTGGACAAATATTGTTGTTTGAAAACTGAAGAGTCACAGCACCTGGTGGGTGGAATCTGATCCTTGCAGAATTCATGGATGAGAATCACCTTCCCTGACTCCAGTTGCCAGAAATTAAACTTGCATAATAAAAGCTTGTTGTCTGGGTTCCTTCTGTAGTCCATGGAGAGAGACATCTGCAAAAGGCATCACCCAAAGACAGGTATCTAGAAGAGATAAGATGACACTTGATAGAGTTTTACTTGGAGAGCTCCTCACTACAGAGAAGGCCTAAATGACTCTTAGACCACACACTTAGTTCTTAGATGACCTGAGGCAGAAGTGGTGAATCTTACTCCATTTTACTGTCAATTGGATTGCCATGTTTATTTCAGTGGGTGATATTAATTAGCCCGCTGATCATGTAGTAAACTAGATTTCAACTGAGATAAAATGTCTTCAGAAATTATTAGTTGAAGCATTATCAAGAACACTTTCTACAAATAATCTTTTCTTGACTCTATAAATGTTCCAACAGGCTTCTTGGGGTGGCTCAGCTTTAATATCGAGGAAGCATTGCAGACTTCTTCATGGCATCCACAGGTGAGTCAATTTAGTTCATGGGCACACTTACCAAGGGCTGAAATGGAAGTTTTGTGGTGTGTTGCAGCTCCGTGAGAGCTGTGTTTTCCAAAACATGTTATTACTATTAATTGGAGAGATTTCTGACCCTATGGGGGAGAGGAGTGAGTAGAAAATGCATGGATTGTGTTTGGCCATTTTTGATTCTCTAGTACCCGTGGTTATAGGTACAATTTCCACCTCCCTTTCTCCGTTTATAAATTTTGCAGGGCTAATTCTGTTGCCTGGAATCCCCATAAAATGCTGTTGGCAGGAATCCAGTGCTGTGCTCTTCTGGTGAAAGACAACTCTGTAAGTCCTCCTGTCTTTTTTTTTTTTTTTATGCAATAGTCTTGTATTGCTGTAACATGGAAGTGGAGATAATTGAAAACTAACTGCAAGTCAGTTTTACTACACTGCAGTGCAAAAGCTGAATGATATTATTTTGAATTTCACCACAAAATTAACAAAGGGTAAGTAAGAGAGCAGGGTCAAACTGATCCAAGTCACTGTACTTGCCAGTGATCAATTGTTGCAGCTAGTGCCCTTGCTGGTTAACTTCTGCACATGATTTGCATTCAGAATTGACTGTTTTGTCACCTGGGTCTGCAGTACTTAAACACCAAGCTCATCAAAGTCCTCAGAATAGCTGTCATCCATTGGGACTGCAGCAGTACTGCGTCTCTGTTTAGAGTAGGCAGAGCTCTTCGCATCCCTTTGCCTGGGTGCAGCAGGGTGGGAAGGAACAGGGACAGGAGTTGGAGCACATGCAGATAAAGGTGCTGAGCCTTCTTTCCTCACTCTATTAGTTCTTCCTCATCTCCAGGGTGATTTAGGCTTTCTGAAAGCCATGACTAATTAAAAAGTCTAGCAAACAAACAACAGAGCTCTGATCTCAAGTGACATGAAGTGAGATGAGTCTGCAACCTAGTAAAAGTCCCTGCTTATATCTTTGTGGAATTCCTCAATCTTAATAAAGAAACAAGTAAGAGGTCAATATTTCAAACTCAGCCCTGCTAAAACTTATGACTGTTGTCCACCATCAGGCGTGAGTTTTATCTTATGCTTCGTAGGTTACGAAGATCACAAAGATATGGAGCCCCTGAGGTTTGCATCACTATTTTGTGGCCATGGTTTGTAAATCACTTCTATAAATCTGTGTCAAAACAGCTGATCGTTTCTGCTCAGCTGCTAGTGGTTAGCTATCCATGTAATTGGTTACTGACTTCTGGTATTAAGAACTGATGAGGTCCAAAGAGCATTGATGCTAATCAGTGCTCTCCTGGAGCTCATTGCCCCAAGTCAGGGGTGAGATACGGCAGGACAGAAAGGAGATGTATGTCTCCTCATTTCGTTAGACTGGAGTCTGTGGGATTAAAGGGGATTATGCTCCAGGACTACCTATCCATTACGTTATCTTTATTCTGGGTAGAAAAACAAGCAGAGTGAAGTTATTGACTAAGATTAATGTGGTGTCTTAATTGCAGACTTGGGAAGAATTCAGTGCTATATTTTTAACTAATTAGGCCCAGTACATAGATATAGCCCCAGGTAATGATTAGATTACTTGGGCTCCATAGTGGAGATTTCTCAGGAAGAAAGAGGAAAGAAATGGAGAGGGAAGAAATATTCTAGCTGCCCTGGCATTTAGAGTTCACTTTACAAACACCATTTTAACTTCAGGGCCCTGGCAGCCTTTCAATATTCTCCTTCCATTGAGTGTAATGTCTGATAAAGCAATCCCCTTCCACTTCTAAATCACAGCTAGGCGATGTAGTGCTGGAAATAGTCGTAGAGCTGAATATAAGGCCATTGAGGGGTGAAAACACAAGTGTTACTTGATAATACAATAAGATCCTGTTGTGCAGTGAGACGTTCTGGAAAGCAGAAGATTTCTGTGCATGAGGAGGAGAGAGAGTGTTTTAGTCTGTGTTTAATTCCTGAAAAATTGATACTTTCATGTTTTGTGTATGTGCCAGTGAAGTCTTTATATGCAAACAGACACACATACAAATTTCAGTTCTTTCTTACCAGCTTTTTGAAAGTGTCGGAATATAAATCCTTAAGAAAAAAAAATGAAATGCATATTTAAAACCCTTTGGCAGAAGGGATTTTCTTCACTTTGATCCTCTCCATACAAGGACAGACAGCTGAATCCAGTTTCCCATTAAAAATGCTATTTTCACACCAAGAAGAGAAAGGAACAGTACTTGGATTGGTTTCTCGCTTTGGAGCTCATTCTCCTGCTCTTGAATTACATATGCCTGCAGATGAAGCACACATCTATGTGTGAACATAATTCTTTCACACTGTGGTTACGAGCTGGAAGAGTTTGGCCGATACTGCTGTGCTAGTGAATGTTCAATGAACCTCGGGTAACTTCTGAAGTGGTGTAATCTGCAAGAAATCAGAGCAGCAAAATGTTAAACATTGATATTAACTCCCATTTATGAACCAAGCCCTAGCTCCCTTTGAAGGTCTGATTAAGGAGGTTTTGTTAGACTGTCTTCCCATTTGCTTTGAGGTTCATTTGGAAACTGTGAACTACCTCAGGATTAGGGTAGAAAAGATAATTTTTAGAAAGAATGATCACATTTTTGCTGTAGTGGTATCACCCTGATTTTCCATTAGTTTGAGCTTTTTGCCGCATAGCATCATTAAAGCAATGTGATTTGGCAATGTTAATAGACTTAAGACATTGCAGCTGGATGGTTGAAATGAAACATTGTATTTAAATATTTTCCTATACAGGTTTAAAAAAAAAAGATAAACTCTAGTGAAATGCTGATAGAATAGTATCTTCCAGCCCTAGTGAAACAAAATTTGAATTATTTTCAAAGAAGTTTAAGGTAGAAAAGACAAATACACGTTAGACTTGATTAGAAGGGAGAGCATTTTCACCAAAGGGAAAGATAGTTAATCCTCTGTAAAAGCTCAGATCAATGACAGTAGTTCTTCAGTGCTTGAAACACTCAAGAGATGCACAGCTATCTCTTTTTCACTGCCATACCCTGAGCAACTTTCAACACCTCTTTAATAAGACAGTTACTTAGAAAACACTTGTACTGCTGTGGCGTGATTGCAGTGACTTTTTAAACACAAAGCTAAATGACTGATATTCTCACAACATTAGTGAGTCAACTTTTTTCTTAAATGTTCTTAAGGTGCTATGAATCAATCTTGAGTTGTACATACTCCTTAAGATCACAGAGCTACTCCAGGCTGTTCTTGCTAGAATCCATACACATATGAATATTATCACCATATAAATAGAAAACCAATGTTTATCACCAATGCTGAAGTCCTGTGACTCATTAGAGTGTTGCACAGGTTAGGCAATCAGCAATCAATTCTAGATAATGAGCAGAATTTTCACTTATTGGTTAAAAATAAATTCTCAAAAAATGTGCCTAATGAACCCCCAGTTTAGCATGGATTGTAATTGACTGAGGGATCGTGGTAGCTGTCTGCAGTGTAATCTCCTCCTCATCAGTGGCAGTATTGCAGAGATAGCTCCTTTCCTAATTCTTTTCCAGAGCAGCTGCAGGAAATACTCTGTTCCCACCATTTTATGCTTGGTGTTAGTCAGCTCTTGAATTGAGTTATAGGGGTGGCCTTTTGCATTGCACTGCTTTTGAGATTTTTCAGAAATGCCATTCAAAAGATGGCCTTTATTGCTTCAGATGAAGCAAATCGGGAAGATGTTTGTCTTGGGGGGAAAAAGCTGAATGAAAAAGGTAATGAAATTGAAATTCACTTTTAACTAGAAATGGAAAGAGATCAGAAAGCTTGCTGTAGGTAGGTATGTTCAACTAGAAAATTACGTTGAATTATTAAACTTTTATTGATTTCAGTTTCAATAGTTAATCATTTATTTGCCATTAACTATCCACATGCTTCATTGAAAGCAAAGGCTATTTGGAACTTCACAGCAAACTGGGGCCTCTGTGAAAATAGTCTATCCATTTTCTAAACTTGTAAGAGTCCCAGTGTAAGGCAGAGCACTACCATTAGTCTCTGTACAAAGGGTAGAAAGATAAAAGATACTGAAGAAATAATCTCAAACTTATCAAACTGGGCAGTTCTAAGGAAATTTTTGCAATGCTTATGAAGAGGTGGAGTGGTTCAGTTGCTGTGTGGAAAACTGTTGGGGTCTTCTTGGAACTGAGAATGTTGAGTTAGAAAACATACTTTCCTGTGGTTTTTTTTTTTTTTTTCCTTACCTTTCTATCATTTGACTAGGAAAACTGAGATGGTTTTTTATGTCTTCAGCATGTTTGAGTTTATTACTTTTGAGACAGCAGTGATCAAAGAGTAACTGCTTTCTTGAGCATAAACTTTATATGGGATTTTTTTCCCCATTTGTCTTCCCCACCCAAACTCTTCTGCAACATTCCCTTTCTCTTTCCTCCTCTTCCTCCTCCACTTCCTTCCTTCGTTTGTCTGACATAATATTTTTCCTCTCACAAAGCATGATTTTTGTTTCTTCTCCTGTTTTCTATAATGATGTGCTGGAGGACGTCCCTGTACTTGCCTCAGGAGAGCGACAGTAGGCAATATCTTCAG
>NW_009701735.1:36576-38599 GCF_000703405.1 Apaloderma vittatum
GATTTCTTGACCATGTTGTGTTATTAGTAAGTTAAGCAGATGGAAAAGGTTTGTTAAGCCAGCCTATCTTGTCAGCTTCAGATGCACCAGGAGAGTAGGACAGTACCACAGTACTTTTTTTCTTTTATTTTTTTAAAATGAAACATGTTCATGGGAATTTGAGTTCACTCAGAGATATTGAACTGTTTGTTCTTGTTGCATTTTCTCTCCTGAGCATTTTTTTTAAACTATGAAGCTGAAGTTGTACTGTGATCTTAAGTGAACTTCTCAGTCTTTCTGTGGTATTACCAACTGAGTTTAGGTTTCTCGTGACAAGCAAAAGCTATTTCTCAGACAGGCATAAAGGGAACTAATATCCTGTCATATTCTCTATTGTGCAACTGTATTATATTCTCATAAGGCAGAAGATAGTCCCATGTTGATCAGCTCTGCTATAAACTCATTGCATAAACACTGTGAAAAATTTTAAAGTCAGTAAGAGACAAAACAAGTTACTTAAATTTGTGTATGTTACAGCATTTTTTAAATTTTATTTTTATTTAATATCATGTATAACAAACTATTTCCCCTTGTCAAGGGTTAGGGCTGGGCCGGCCACTAAATGCTGACAGATGCTCTCTAAGCCCTATCCCTCCCCAAAGGTGAAGGGAAAGGGAATAAGACAGAAAGAGTTATGAATTGGAAAATACAGCAGCTTTAATAAAACAATAATAAAAACCCCAATACTAATAAGGAAATAATGAAAATAATTAAATAAATACAAATCCAATATCAAGCCCAACTTTTCCCTGAGAGCAATCCCCACTGCAGACCAGGCAACACTGAGGGAGTCACAGACTCAGTGGCAGGGGGGAATCAGGCACAGGAGCTGGATTTTGGAGCTCAGGATTGGGATCAAAGACAGAAGATCGTAAATGGAGTCTTCCTTGGACTCTGGCCATTGAAGAAACAGAAGAGCGAGACCTTAACCCGTGTGATCCCTCAGCTTTATACTGGATAGAATCATATAATGGCCTAGGCTGGAAAGGACCTTAGAGATCATTTTAATCCAGCTTCCCTGTCACAAGGGTCACCACCTCTCGACTAGATCAGGCAACACATGGGGACCGAACTGTATTGGTCACGTGTCCTGTCTGTTCCTCTTTGGAGATGCAACCTTTTACCTTATTGTGACCCTTTTGCTTCCTGGCACCCACAATGTGGCACACAAGATTTCTCAGTGACCTTGGTTGCTGTAGAAGCAAGTATAAGCAAGAGCCTTTCTGCGTGCAAATCCTTAGTAGTAACTACAAACATCAGGTCTTAACATGTCTAGTAGTAGGCACTGTCTGCAAAACCATGCTGTTACCTTCAAAAAGTGCAGTCCCTTGGAAGAGACTGAGCTGAAAAGTAAAATCAGTGACCAGAATTGGTTCTGTTTATCTCAAACTAGGATGCCCTGAAAATCAATGTATAGAAATCTAAATGACAAGGGCACAATGGCCTGACAGATTCCTGCTTTTGTTGTGCAGCTGCTAGCAGGAGAACACAAAGCTGTAGAAAAACTGTAAGGGAAGGATGTTTCAATGTTTGACTTTGTTTCAGTTTCTAATGTTATTTTCTTGCCTTTCTTTTTCTGAGCAAGTTGGATAGTAACTGTGAGAATGTTACACAGTACAAAGGACTGCACTTAGCATTGGCTTTCCAGCTATGACTGCCATGTGCTGCAGCAGCACATTAAACTGTGATGCCTGCAGAGGGAGGGAAGCCACTATTTGGGGTTTTTGTTTGTTTGTTTGTTTGTTTTTCCTCCCCAAGCGGTCACATAAACTGTCATTTCACAAGGCTGAATGTGCAAGTCTAGTGGTTAGAGTTCAGACTGAATTTGTTGTCCTTTTTGCAAACTGGTGATACTACAATGTGATTGTCAAACCCTTACAGAAGTTGTGGATAAACCTTTGATGGTATTCTCCTTTTGGGCTCTATGAATACTTGTGCAGGTTAGCTGTGGTTGTTATTTTTTTGTTTCGTTATTAGTGTTGGT
>NW_009701735.1:38630-52703 GCF_000703405.1 Apaloderma vittatum
AAAAGACTAGGAGAGGGAGATTTACTCTGTGTATGCCAGTGGATTATTTCATCTTTGGGATTTTTTTCTTAGCCTTTTTGTCTCCATTTTATTGCCAGTTCCAGTAGTGTATCATAATATACATCAAGAACTGTAATTCTCTTATATGAATGTGGTGCTTTAAGAGTGATGTCAGACGCTGCTGTTTTAAAGTCAGACTTGCAGCACATGCAGAGAAAAGGATGAAATGTGAAATGGTCTTTAAGTAGGTTCTGATTGAAGAGCGATGTTGAATTGGAATATCAATTGTGCTCTGCAAGATACTGTTTAGCAACTTTTGTCATGCTGTCCACTTCGGTTCACTGGTCTCTTGTGCACGGCAGACTTCTTGTTCACTTCAGTACATGTTTGCAGGTCTGAATCAGATGCTGTAGCCATGTTTTTCACATCATCTGAACTTCAATTCTAATATTATCTTATAGGTTGTGGTTTGTCCTTCTCGTGTGGTTTTCCCCCGTCCTTTACCCCCTTTTACTATCACTGACAAATCTACAACTTTTTCTGCCGCCCTCATCTTTGCTTCTGTAACCTGCTTTCTGCCAGCCCTTCTCTCTGCTTCATAGTGTCGCAGCACATACTTCAATATTTCATTCTTTAGCCAATAGCAAGTTGTGTGCTTCTTTTCTTCCCCTGCACCGTTTTAACCTGTAAAAGCCTCAGTGCTTTCTGGTTCCCAGCTTTGTTCTTTGCTGGAGCTTGCCGTGTTACTCATTGATCTTTATCTGTTTTCTGCTGCTCATCTCTGCCTGGGGAAGCCTCTCAGAAATTGGAGGCTGGAGATTGCTGAATAAAAAAAAATAATTAACAAACCTGAATTAGGGTATGCTCAAGTACCTTTTCTGAGGTTTATTTTCAGATGTTAAAATTACCTGAGCTGTGAAAAGAGATAAAAATTAGGGTTGTACTAATCTCCTCATGGTGTTTCCCCTCCAACAGTCGGATAGTCTATGCTAAATCCTCATTACTTTATTTTCTGATGAGGGCTAAACATTTATTTCTTGGAGCTAAAATCCTCCCTACCTGCAACTTACTATGCCATATATTAAGTTTTTTTGTCAAAGAAGGAATAGATGGAGGCATTTGTGAACGTGTAGGAAGTTCCTCAGGGCCATTCCTCCAATCTGTAGACTGGAGCAGGGCACTTAGGCTTCTCCCTCTTTCCCATCCCTGTGTGTCTTTGGACAACTGTTTCTGTGGTACCCACTCCCATGGTTTCTTGAGATCTGAATCACAATTCCCTTCAACCTGCAATTCTTCAGTAAAATTATGAAGAAAAGTTTCCTTGTCACTGCTGACTTCCCTGCATTCAGGTTCATCCAGTGTTCTTAAACCACACCATAAGCTCTGGATAGTTTCCTCTGCATCCAGTTCCGTTTTACTAAACACTTAGTACAGACAGGAAGAAGGGGCTTTGGCTTGCAAAGATAAAAAAGGTTTGAAAATGCTCATCAACAGCCTTAAGTCTCTGTTGTTTTTAATAGGGGCTCCTGAAGAAGTGTTACTCTGCCAAGGCCTCCTACCTGTTTCAGCAGGTCAAGTTCTACGATGTCAGCTATGACACTGGTGACAAGTCTATTCAGTGCAGCAGGCGTCCGGATGCATTCAAGTTCTGGCTGATGTGGAAAGCCCTGGGAACCACAGGCCTGGAGGAGAGAGTGAACAGGGCACTGGCTTTAGCTAGGTACTGCCTCACAGCTTTGAATGTGTCTCGTCTGTTTAATTCGCTGAAGTGTTGACACTGCTGATACTCCATGTCCCGGAACAGGCCACATGGTAACTTCTTTCCAATCTCCTTGTGTTTGTGTATGATAGGAGGAAGTAATAGCAGTAATGATCAGTGTTATAACATTTACTACAATATTTAATAGTAATTATTACTTAGAGCAATAAGCATGGATGTTGGTAAACACAGAAGTCCAAATTAGACTATCAGTCTACATTGTTTAACATTTATGTTATCTGAACAAGACATAAAACAGATTTACTGATACCATCCTCTTATAACTCATAACTGTGTGTTCTGGTGTTGATGTAGAAGCAGCCCCATGTGCCAGGCTCTGAGCTGTGCCTAGCAAGAAGTGGATTAGCTGTTCTGCCCGCTTCATTCATCATGACCATGGAAACACAGAAAGTAGATGATGTGCGGAAATTCCTATGAGGGCCCTGTTAATGTTAGGAAGTAGTAGAGGTTTATGAAGGCATATTGTTCTTAAGATGCTGCTTGTTTTTTCTCTACAAGTTTGCTGAACTTCTTAATGCCTACAGGATGCTCTGTGAGGGACCAAAGCAACTTTTTCTTGAGATCTTCCCTTGCCCACCCTGTTCAATTTTATTAAGTGTTTCGTTTTGCAAACTGAATTTCACAAGTAAGTTCTGAAAAATTCTTGCTGGAAGGTGTTTCTGAAGTAACGATGGTGTCTCAGAATTTATGTAAGACGAACAATAATGAAATCTTCACCAGTTCCTGGGCTAGCTACACACTACTATGAGTCAGATCATTAATATTTTAAAGCAGTCACCCATATCATATTGCCATTTTATTTTTATATGAACTAGCAAGTTGAAAATAATTGAATGCTTACTCCAGTGAAAATTAAAGGAATAGTCTCATTTTTACACAGTCACTTAAAGAGAAGGTAAAAATATCCATGACCTAAACCCAGACTGGATTAGAAAGGGATAAAAAGAAAGAAGCAAACCCAGAAAAGCCCAAATAAGCTGTGACTTTTTGCTCTATTTTATTTCTTTAAAGCTGTTTTTTGCTTGGCTGGTTAAGTGTTCCTTAATATCTTCTGGTTAAATTGCAACTTGTTTTTTGTTCCAAAGCATTGTATGTTCTGTGTCTGTACAGAGTAAGTAATCCATTCCGCTATCAGTAGGAGAATTCAGCTTTGCCAAGGTCACTGGCCAAGGTTGTTTGACTGAGAGTGTAGTGATTAATGACCTTTCTGGGATCGATACTTTCTTTAAATGTTAGGATTTAGCTGGTAATGCTTCTAAGGAGTGATTTGGTTGTGCCTATTTATTTTTTATTTTTCTTTAAGGAGAAATTTAATTCTTAGTCATTATCTGATGAAATATATTCTTTACAGCAGCTAAATTGCTCTCTTGAGTTTGTGTGGACATGGGCACTTTGCATCTGAGACATCAGGTTTACTGGGCAGTATGCCAGGTTTCCTAACTACTCAACATCTGTGCAGCCTTTCTGCTGATTTGTTACAGTAGGTGTTACTTTGATGTTGCAAAGACAGGATTTCAGAATTCCTGAGCAGACCTAGATTAATTCTGGAACTGGTCCACTGACTGTATAACTTAGGGTAATATTACTTATTTTTTTTCCCCATGACCGGGCAGAGCTGCAAAGGTTTTAGGTTGACTGCAGGCATATATTTCCATTGCATCAAATTTTACTTGGCTATTCCATTAATTTCTTCTTGTTCTGAAGATAAATAATGTTTTTAGCTTATTAGATATCTGAGGAACATTGTGATACTACCTATTTGGAAAGGCTCATTTTTAAAATACAATAAAGCATCCTGCTGATAACTTCAGAATATTTTTTCCACATATTTTTGACACAAGGATCTTGCTTTATGAAGTACACTAAAAAAGAAAATATAAGTAAATTGGTTTTTGAATACAATAGTAAAAAATCTATTTTATGCTTCAGCATCTTTGCAGTTTTTCTGCCTGGTTCTTCTTCTGACACCCACTCTTAGCAGACATATGTCTACTCTCGCTGCAGATCTCCACCCTTGATTTTCTGCAAGTCTTAATCATAGTAACTACCACTTTTCTGTACACTCCAGTCCTCACTGAGACTCAAACCATTCCAACATTCTACAACTGTGACAACATAATAAAAACTCCACTGTCAGCTGTGGAAAGATGCACAGAGTAAATTGCTCCACTTCCATCAAATGGTCCTGGCAAGATAAATCATGGGTAATAGATTCTCTAATGGCTGCCTTCTTAGTATATTGGCAATGTAGTTAAGAACATGATTAACAGTGTTGTGAGGTTGACCGACATCAGACATCCTATGTCAGATGGTGGTATAATAAAAAAGGCACTTAGGGTAAGAGGGAGGAGTATTAAGCATTGTAAAATAGACGTAACAATTCAGGACCTCAAAAAAAAACCTCAAAAGAAAGGGTCACTGTCTTGTGAATAGCCTGCTGATTTTGCTCAATGTTGGGGATATTGCACAAAGAAGTATCTTCTAATCAGCTGGACAAAAACACTGAGCTTGTTTTACCTAAGACAATTCCCCTACAGAAACGAGTTTCCCCCAAGACACTCACATGATATCTAGCCCCCTGCTTTCCTTTCAGCATGCCCCTCTTTCAGCCTAAACAATAATGTGGGCATTAACAGCCAGGTAGCAATCAAATGCACACAGTAGGATCTAAATGGTAATGGCAGAAAAGACCCAGAAGCTCGACTTGTTACAGAGAGAAGAAACATCTGGGCGCGGTGCACAGCGCTGTGCAACTTGTAAAGCTGCATGCCGTGGGAACTGGCACCCTACCACAGCAGTTTTGTAGGGTTGTGTGCTACGAGGTGATGAGTCACAGGCACAATACTTGTTAATGATAAACAGTGGGACAACTCCCCATGCTCTGTTTGGAAAAATATCCAGGGTATTGTTTACTGCCTCCCCAGCCAACCTGTTTCTGCAGCACGGCTGCGAATAGCAGGCATTGCAGATACAACTGTACTAAAGGTGTCCCTCTGGGGACGTATTTCAGGCATGTGGATAGCACCAAGGGAGGTTATTATGATAATATTTTTCTTCCTCAAGTAGTGGGTAAAAGTATTATTTGTATGGTGACCAGTAATGCAGCTGCAGGTAAGAAAATTACAAATAAATGCTGCCAAAGACCAGATTTGTACACAGTCTGTAGTTTAACTGTCTCATTTCTAGTATTGTTAGGCAGTAAAATCTTCGTGCAGAAGAGTAAAATTCTGTTGAAATGGAAAAAGCTGTGTGAATTTGAGGTGATTTCTTTATAGAATTCTCCTTAGGAAGGCTTTTGCAAGGGAAGTAAAGAGAGAAGTCCCAGCTACATCAAGCTTCAGAATTGCTGTGTGATGTGTGCTGTGGCAAAATTGAGGTCATGTGTTAAAAAAAAAAAAAAAGTAGAAGCTCTTTGGATCCAAAGTTTTGATTCAAATCCATCTTCCTATTAAAGGCCTCTATGTTTTTCATACTGACAGGGTGAGAGAGAAAAGAAATACCTATTTCAGTGCATTGTTAGCGTAGGATGCCCAGGGATTATTGTGCGTCAGCAGTGGCTCACTGAATGGAATCATGAGTTATCATGTACGCTGTGGAACAAGGACAGTACTGGGAAAATTGCAGGGCTTAAAGTACATAAAATTTTTTTAATTGTGAGCTAAACTAAGAGGTCCTGCCAACAGTAGTATTGCAAGAGATGTCAGTGTGACCGTGAAATAACGTAGCAGCACAGCATCAGCGCTTGGGATAAAAAAAGAGATGGAGGAATTAATTTGTAGAGAGCATCATCAGTGGAAATCTGCATTGGGAAGGTTCACAGCCTGATGCAAACAGGATCAATTTGTGCCATGTGGCTCCACTGAAAATCTGTGCCTGAGGACAGAATTTGGCCTCTACTCGTGCTCCCTGGCTGGCCTTCATTTGTTTCCAGGAACTGCTAGCTACTGCATTTTCACAGAAGGTAGAAATGAGATTTAACTCTGTGGTTTCTTCAGGGCGGGGAAAAAGGGAAGAAAAAACAAAAGGAGGTAAAAAGTGTGTATATGTTCAATACCTTTGCTGTTATTGTTGTCTGTATATATTATTTTGTTCTATGCTTTAAACCTCTGCATTTTTGATTACAGATACCTAGTGGAGGAAATTAAGAAAAGAGAAGGATTCCAGCTTCTTTTGGAAGTAAGTGAAAATGGAACTAAATTGTTGTTATGGAAAGGGGTGTCTGATTTTGTTTTGTTTAGCAAATTGCCAATTTGCGTTTGAAGTATATATTTTAATAAGTTTATGTGTTGAGATACACAGATATGATTGAACATACATAACGTGCTCTGTATTCCCTACTATGACTCTACCTATTTTCCTAGCTGCTGGGTCTAGATGGGGTATAGATGGGTCTAGGGGGTATAGATGGAGCACTTTTCTGTGAAAGCAAAGAGTCTAGCTGCAAAAAAAAATAATGGTTGCCAGACTTACAGTTAAGACTGTGCTGGATGAGTCCAGCCCTGTTCAATGTATTCATCAGTCACCTGGACAGAGGGACAGAGTGTACCCGCAGCAAGTTTGTTGATATAAAAACTTGGAGGAGTGACTGACACACCAGAAGGCTGTGCTGCCATCCAGCATGATGTGAACAGGCTGGAGAGTTGGTCAGGGAGAAACCTAATGAAGTTCAACAAGGGCAAGTCTGAAGTACTTCATCTGGGGAAGAATACCACCACGTTTCAGTACAGGTTGGAGGCTGGCCTGTTGGAGAGGAGCTCTGGGAAGAAGGACCTGGGAGTCCTGGTGGATGACAGACTGACCATGAGCCAACAATGTGCCCTCATGGCCAGGAAGGCCAATGGCATCCTGGGGTGCATGAAGAAGACTGTGGTCAGCAGGTCAAGTGAGGTTATCTTCCCTCTCTACTCTGCTCTGATGAGGCCTGACCTGGAGTACTGTGTCCAATTCTGGGCTCCCCAGCTCAAGAAAGATGAGGATCTACTGGAGAACATTCAGTGCAGGGCCACTAAGATGATGAGGGGACTGGAGCATCTACCATACAAGGAGAGGCTGAGAGAGCTGCATCTCTAGCTTGGAGAGAGGAGACTGAGGGAGTGCTTAGAAATACTTAGAGTGGGTGTCAGGAGAATGGGGTCAGACTCTTCTCAGTGGTTTCCAGAACTCCCAAACTTCTGAACTTACGACAATCACATACCTGATGGAAGAAAAACCTAACAACATTTCCCCCCAATGGGGAAATGGTCACAAACTGGAAAACGGGAGCTTCAGCATAAGCATAAGGAAATACTCCTTTACGGTGAGAATTAACAGAGCACTGGGACAGGCTGCCCAGAGAGGCTGAGGAGTCTCTGTTGACTTTCAAAACCTGCCTGGATGTGTTCCTGTGTGATTCCCTCTGGGTGATCCTGCGCTGGTGGGGGAATTGGACTAGATGATCTTCAGAGGTCCCTTCCAATGCCTGCCAGTCTGTGATTCTGTAGTTTTGATCCTTAAAAATGACTTTTCATCATTTAAGTCCTTTTTTTCTTTTTCTTTAATTCTGTTTCTACACCCATTTTCCTAAAAAATTCCCAAATGTTGTGTTTTTTCACTCATCTTTGCTAAACCTGTCAGCTTATTACTTCTTGGTGATCTTGCTTAGAGGAGAGGGAGTAAAGCAGGCAGAGCCAAAGCACCATTTTTCCTCCTATCCTCAGCTCTTTGGTTAGTAAGGCTAATATCTGTTGCAAAGACCTGTCACTTTTAGAAACACTTTCTGCATTGTTGAAAGTGTTCACGTGTGTGAAAGACTGACTGCATAGAATGGGGAGGAAGAGAACAGATGGGGGGGAAGGGAAATGAAGTAAGTGCAACACATGGAGACTGACAAACCATAATGACGCAGATTTATTTTACACTAGCTGATGCCATGAGCATTCCAGGGTAGGCCAGGAGAAATATAAAATAGAAAAAAAAATATTTTATACTATTAACACAATATAAACTTTTCCCTTTAACTTGAAAAGTAATTTGAAAGTGCATACTGGGAAATTTTACATGCAGTGAAGAATTTAGGGCCAGCAGCACATGATGGAGTTAATGAGGTGGTAGGTCTGTGAAAAGCTCTATATTTTCTGCTACTGTAGAGCTTAGCAGAGAGGCCAGATCTACTGTGGATGTGAGAGCCCAGGCTGCTATTTAGTTTCTGCAGGAACAGGACATCTGGATTAAAAGTGAGGTTGGAGGGAGGGTTGTTATGTGGGCTATGAGATGGAAGCTGAGCAAGGGTTAAGAAGAAGTTTATAGCGGTGCAGTGGGAGAAGCAGTGAGAATTCAATGCATCCTGATTTGAGCTAAACCATTCTGTTCAGTGTTTTTACTTTTCAGCTCACTCTCTAAGTGACTGCGCTTTCTGAAGGTAACAGCATGTTTCTGCAGACAGTGTCTGCAACTAGAAGCGATAATGCTTGATACATACTGTTACCGCCAGGGATTGGTATGCAGAAAGGCTCTTGCTTATACTTGCTGCTATAGTAACCAAGGTCACTGCCAAATCTTGTGTGACACTTTGGAATGCTGGGAAGTGAAAAAGTTGCACCTTCAGGGAGGAGCAGACAGGATGGGTGACCCATACCTGACCAACGAAAGTATTTCATTCCATATACATCATATTTAGTATAAAGCTTGAGGGATCATGGGGGTTATGCCCTCTTCTTCAGTGGCCAGGATGCATGCTGCTTCTGTTGTTGAACCTGATCCTGAGTTCCTGAATCAGCTTCCGTTTCCAGTTCCCCTCTGCTGCTGAGTCTGAGACTTCCCCTGTACCTGCCCATTCTGCAGCATCAGTGGTGATTGCTTTTGGGGCGAGGGTTGGATTCGATAGTTGTTTTGTATGTATTTTATTATGTCCATTATTTTCTTATTAGTACTATTACTGTTTTATTAAAGCTGCATTAGTTTTCTTCACCGATCCATATGTCTCTCTGCCTGATTGTCTTTTACTTTCCCCTTTGGGGAGGGAGACTGTTTATTAGACTTTAGTGTCTCACCCAGCCCTAACCCTTGACACAAAGACTGCTGGGAGACAGCTAGACCCAGTTGCATGAGCCCTTTCCAAAAGGAACTTGATCTTTGGAGAAGAAACTCAGAAAGGTGATCCTCTGATATGTGCAGTGTGGGAAATTCTGTAGTGAGAACTGCTCCATGGCTTGGAAATGCCACTTGCACTTGAGTCTTCTTGAACTCTTCTGTGGTATAATTTCTAACCTGCTTGCATAAGAGCTGATACAAGATAATAGAGTGAAGCGTGGCTGGGGGTAGTTAAGTTTTTCTAGAATGAATGGTATTTTCAGAGAGGGATGATGCTTTTGATGTGTGAAAGGAAGCTGAGATAATCAAGAAGGCAATATAGGCAATGGCAATATGGTAATATATGCCATCTGCCTACTCCTGCTAACTGATTTTAAATAGTTTTAAAATAAACCTTGTAACAGTGAGCTAGTGCTTGTGCTCCTGAGGAAGCCGCTGCCTTTTCAGGGTCTGTGTTTACGTGTGTGCTCAATGCATGCTCTTTGGGGAAAGGAATGGGACTTTAAGAGCTGAGCCTTATTTCATTCAGTGGCAGCAGGTGGCAGGTTTGCAGCTCTGTTCCTATCTTGATGATTAAATTGTATTTAATGCATTCTTTGAAGCGAGGCGGAAAATAATATGAGCAGTTCTCAATGCCCTTTCATGAAAGAATGTGTCCCAGCTGGTGGGCTCTCCTTGTTCAGGAGACTGCCTGGGATTGTAATAGCAGCCACAGTCACAGTGGGGCAAAGAGAAAGTGTGACACAGCTATCAAGCTCCCTTTTAACTTCTTTTTCTTTCAATCAGTACTAATGAGGATAGCATGTGGGAGGAGAAGGGAGTGTGTGAGTTTATAATCTATGTTATAATCTAGACCCCAGTTAAATAGTGTGTGGCAAATGATGTGGGTTGAGATTGTCTGGGTGGTTTTATGGATAGTGTTGGATGGGATTAGAAGGCACATCTATTCCTCATGCTGTTGCTATCTGTACAGGCTAGAAAAGTAAAAATGTTCCAAATGAGGAGGAAGTGTAGAGAGAGACCCTGGACTGGTCTGCTGGGAACATTTTCTCAATCATATAAGAAAGCTCATAAGCACAAAATACCTTATTTTTTAATGACTGCAGAACAGCCATTTTTGTTGGGAGTCTTGCAGCTAGCTCTCTGCTGAGTGTAAAGGCAAAATTTCTCTGGAGGGAAGCAGAGATGTGGAGTCAAACTCTTTGCTTAAAAGGCCTGCTAAGATATTTGGACAAGATACATCCAGGATATGGCACATACTGTCCAAGGGGTCCTGAGATTCTTGTGAAATGTGGAAAATGAGAGAGGCAGCATGAACTCCAGCACTGTGTAGTGTTCTGTGTGATATATGATATAAGAGGAGTTTGGCATTGTTCGGTAGAAAAGTGTGCAGGTGTTAATGGTGACAAAAGTGGATTAGGTGTGTTTTGTGTAAAATGCATCATAGGAAATTTCCATTTAAAAAAATATCACTAAAACCTTTTCTCTTTAAAGTTGCTTCAGTTTTGAAATCTGCCAAACTACATCTCCATGTCTCTCTACAACTATGCCCCTAACTATAACCAAAGTTTTTAGTGAGCAAAGCAAGGCTGAATTATGTATATAGGAAGAAGAAATGAAGAAGGACCCCCAACAGGTTTCCTTTTTCTGGCAGCAGGAAGAGAAATGAGTGATAGGAGAACTATTTCTAGTTCTAAAAAGTGAAAACAAAAAGCGAGGTGGAGAAAGAAGTTTTAATAAAAAGGTTATAAACTCCAAAGTCTTCCTCTCCCCCAAAATAGCAGAGCTCTTTGATCTACAATATATATTCCTGTCCCATTTGTTACATCTCATAAGCATTCATTTGTTTTCTTGTTTAGCCGGAGTATGCAAATGTTTGCTTTTGGTACATTCCACCAAGCTTAAGAAAAATCGAGGATGGACCTGAATTTCAGCAGAAGCTACACCAGGTGAGTGTCACATGGACAATGTCATCTGTAGCTTACTGATTTACATGTGCACCATATAAGAATGTGAATTAGCTTGCCATTGGCTTTGCTTGCCATTAACCTACCATTAGAATTGGAATTAATCCTTAAATAGATGTTGGTAGGATTGAAGTTTGTTTTCTGTTTAGACAGGGCTGGGGTTTTGTTTTGTTTTTTTTCTTAATGTAAGAGATGCAGGCATTTACAAGTATTCAGCTTGCTATCAAAGCTGTTAGCAGCTGGCAGAACTGAGAGAAGAGGAACAGTTGTCTGCATCTCCTTTCTAGATAGAGTATTCATTACCTGTTTCAGACACTTAATACTGTCGTTGGACTTGTTTTGCATTATCTATGATAATCTATGATAACGCAGGTGAGTAAGTGCTTTAGAATATATTTCAGATGTTAAGCAACTCATAGATGACAAGAATACAGTGGGAAAAACTTTATTGATGAGTTTTTTGGTAACTCTCTGCCATCCCAGTAGAAAATCATGAACATCTCAAAAAAAGCAGCTGTAAAATTTTGAAGTTACTGTTGGGAAATCTGTAGTTAAGACTTAATTAAGAAGCCAAGAGACACCATGGTATTATGTTTTACTGAATAAGCTATTGAATTTAATTCATTGTTTGCTCCATTCTCTAGCAGCTTTGATGTTCTGCATTTTTTCCTACAATTTGCTACTATAAATTTAAAGTCTAACATAGATTTGTATGCCATATACATGCTTGCATATGGTGTACATACTATATGTACATGCTATACAGACTATATATACATGCATGCTTTCTATAACATTTGCTCTCCTTTCATCAGCTTTCATTTTGCAGGAAATGTGTTCAATTTATGCTGGATGCTGGTGTCTTTAGGGATGAGGTCTGCCTTAACCCTGTCTGTATTGTTTGGAAAGTGTCTGTAACTTCTACAGTACAAAACCATGAATAGGTGTAGTGTGGATACAAGGGCTTCGCATTTGCTGTGCATGGAAGAGTTACGATTCTCTCATACTGGGCTTTCGTTCCTCTCATTTGAGTGAAGGATTATGTGTATATATAGATATACACACATACCCCTGCATAACAGCTCCTCTATGCATGGAGGAGTGAGATTCGGAAAGGAGCAATGAGAAGAAGTAATGCTGCAACTGCCACTGTTTGATTTAATTGTGCTATGGAAGGGACGGAAGAGGGAAGGACAACATGGCTTTGAGCACTTACAATGTAAGTGGCTTATTGAGTGTAACTTACTGGTTCTGTGCTCTGCTGCTCTATGGTGCTTCCAGTTGGGGTGGGGGGGAATATGTGCCTAGCTTTATTTTATGTACTGATATGGGTAGACTGATGCTGGAAAGGCAAATTTTGTGGGAGAAAACTTGGCGGGAGCTTGCGTGCCACTTCTCCCAAGAACTGACCACTGCTGCAGATCTCAGTCACTCATTCTTATGAGTAATGTGGCATTTTCTTGATTCTTATGCTGCCTCTAATGAAGCACTAAGAAATCCCAAATCCTAAAACATAACCTGTTTCCTTCCTTCCTACAAAGGCCTGAAAAAAAAATCCACCACAAACCAGACCAAAATTCCCTAGCAAAGCAAGGCACTGAATGGCACAAATTTCTCTCCCAGAGGAAAAAACAAATGACCGTTGTTAGGTGTGTTGCTTTAGACACTTCTAGGACGTTCTGGACACAAAAAAAAATGAGCTGGGTGCACAACTAAAACATATTATTTCACCTCCCTGATTCTCTACAAGGGCAGGTCTTGGGTTGCTTTGCTTTTTAGTTGCTGAGGACTAGTTTGGGGCACAACATATATCAGTGAGCAGATGAGATGACAGCACCAGGTGACAAAAAATAAAG
The DNA here is from genome assembly GCF_000703405.1 of Apaloderma vittatum. NCBI lineage: Eukaryota > Metazoa > Chordata > Aves > Trogoniformes > Trogonidae > Apaloderma > Apaloderma vittatum. Next base: position 51,302 of record NW_009701735.1, read on the forward strand.
ACTGACATGACTCCCAGCTAGTATCAATTTTTTCTAACATTGCTAATGTAGACAACATAGTCATTATATTATATTAATCAGTAGAAATACCTGGCTGGGGAAGAAGGAATGCATCCTGATCAGCAAGGTCTAAGTGATAAGATGAAGACTGCAGAGAATCACAGAATTATAAAGATTGGAAAGGACCTTTAAGATCATCTAGTCCAACCTACAGCCCTACACCACCCTAACACTAAACCATCTCCTGAAGTGCCACATCCAGCTGTTTTTTAAACACATCCAGGGAAGGTGACTCCACCACCTCCTTTGGCAACCCATTCCAATGTTTCACCACCCTTTGGTGAAGAATTTTTCCCTAATATCCATTCTAAACTTCCACTGGTGCAACTTGAACCTGTTCCTTCTTGTCCTATCACTATTCACTAGGGAGAAGAGGGCAACACCCGTCTCACTACAGCTGCCTCTCAGGCAGTTGTAGAGAGCAATAAAGTCTCCCCTCAGCCTCCTCTTCTCCAGATTGAACAGCCCCAGCTCCCTAAGCCTCTCTTCATAAGACTTACCCTCTAGTCCCCTAATCACCCTGGTTGCCAGAGGTGGTTGCATTATGCCACTGATGGGCAGATGGGGATGTGTACACTTTCTTGACTGCAAGCACTTCCTGAATATCCCATCATTTCACTAAAAGGAGCATTAAAATTCTTTAATTCACAATTGGTCTTTTTGCACAACATTTTGCATATCTGACAATAATTAAGGAAACGTATCTTCAAAATCCCTTAAGTAATTGATTTTATTGAACTGCTTGTTCAGCAATATTGTTCAGAATAACATGCTGTCTTCTAAGGATAGCTATGAGTTTTAGTGCTGGTGAAAGCTAATAAGCAAGTAATTCTGATCTCAAGTCCTCAGCTTTGTGAAAAATTTACATAGTCCTGTGCAAAATAACCCTGAAGGTTTTCAACCGGCTCTTCCCCAGCTTCCATGGCCCACTTTGTGGAAATGTGTCAGGGCTGACTGAATTGCAGTGGTACCCGGTTCTGATGTCAGTCTTCTAGCTGTCCTACAGAAACTGTGTCTCAGAAGCTTGTGCTTTGTTTTCTTCCTCTCCTGCAGTGTTTGTTTGTTTGTTTTTTTAAAATTCTGGGGCCTTGGACTTCAGGTAGAAAACTTGCTCTCTTCAGAATCTCTAACATGTAAATGAGAAAGGCAATAGGAAAAGTGTGACAGCCACTAAGCTCATCATTTGACTTGACACCTGAGTGTTTTAGGGCAAGAGAAACACCATCACCGTGAGGACGTAAAGATCGGCATAAATGGTACGTTACTGTGTAACCCAGGGAAACTGGGAGTTCTGTGCACATCCAGTCTTACGTCTTCGTCTTTTGGGATGATACACAGCAGG
>NW_009701735.1:52734-53604 GCF_000703405.1 Apaloderma vittatum
GAATTGGCTGTGCAGTGAAACTAGTTTAACAGACAGTCCAGCAAGGCTTTGGATGCAGTTTGAGTGGTCTGAGATACTCCGTTACGTGGACGTTTTGTAGTATGCTGAGGGCACAGCCCATGGTATAACCCGTGGAGGAACCTGCAGTGCAAGGTGGTTTTCGGTGGCATTCTTCACAAGTAAGTGAAGAGGAATTGCTTCCTGCAGAAACCAGGCAATTGGGCGCTCTGTGGTAATTGGGGAGCAGCTGTTCCATTCAGCTAAAGATACTTTTAAGTGGTGTTGCTTTGTCATCGCGGGCTGGGGGCGGTTGTCTCTGACCTGGAACGGCCATGACCGGGCTTTGCTCGCGCCCTCTGCGCCTCCCAGTGGTATTTTTGCTCCTCATCCTCCTGTGACACACCGCGGGGTTTGCTTTGTTTGCTGCTGCGGGGCGACAAGGATGATACTGGGTCCCGGGCAGAAAAGCGTCTGCTGGGAATTACAAGCTAGAGTTGGGAGTGAGGGAAGAAGTAAAAAAAATTAAGCCCAGCCCATTCTAATGTTCGGATTTTTTCCATAAGTACAGATAGCTGTGAATATCCTTACATGTAGCAATCTCTTCTTTAGACTCGGCTTTCTCAGCTTACACTGAAGCGTCTCCAGATGATGCAGAATAAGCTGATTGTTAGCAACGCTGTGTCTGGAAAGCCTCCTGGCAGCACAGAGTGTCTAGGCACAAGGAAAGGTTAGGAGGAATGCATCTGGAACGATTGCCATGCTGTTGCTAACCCAGCCAGCCATGCCTTGTGCATTCTGGGTCAGCTTGTAGTCTGCTCAGATTCAATCGAGTCTAGAGGACTAAGAAGGAGATGCTGAAGTTACCATCTT
>NW_009701735.1:53615-89768 GCF_000703405.1 Apaloderma vittatum
CCCTTCTCATGCTGAAGCCTGGCTTTGCTTGAAAGATCCTGTAGAGTAACTGTTGGTAGATTACTGCATACTGAATACTGCTCAGTAGAGAAGGCTAGTGATGTATTGCCAAGTACCACTTTAGACCTCAGAATTAGGATTAAAAAAAAGCCTGGTCTAGTTCTAAGCAACATACTTTGAAGTATCAGATTTCCAATGGTTCAGTGAAGCTTTTATACACAGCTGTTAGTTCCAATTACACAAAATTTTAGTGTCTCAGATTCTACTTGTGTGGTGTGTTTGGGTTTGTTTGGTTTGGTTTGGTTTGGTTTTTTTCCTTCCTGCTCTTTTGTGGATTCATGACCAAATAATACAAAATTCACTGGCTGTTGTAGAAAGCTCAGGATACAGTTTCATACTAAAGCCTGTGTGGATTGGAGTGCCATTTTTGCTCCTCCTCTCGCTGCCTCTGTAAAAGGCAACTTTATTCCCGCTTTTCCCCTCCACTTAAGAGAAGAATATAGCTATCTGTTATCCGAAGGCACATTTGTAAAATAGCCTGTCATGCTGACTGGTGTTGTGGTACATTTATATAATGAGAGGTTTCATATCAAAGCAGAAGTGTAAGGAGGTTGAAGTGGTGTTGCCTTAGCAACCTCTGAATCTTGTGGTCTTTGTGGTATAAATCAAACACTAATCAAGGACCGATTCAGTATTCTTTATGTATTCAAAATATCTATTGACTGTGGTACGGTGTTTGAAGGGGAAGAGAAAACAAGACCTCCAGTTGGTTGTATTAGTAATGTTTGCCCTCTATATTTTGGAAGAACAAGAGAAAAATGACAGATCATAACCACAGCATGAAGTGCAGCAAGTCCAGGTTTTATGCACAAGAAAGGTCCCCAACATGTCGCTGCAAGTGACATTACCACTTGGAATTTGTGTGCAAAATATTGTTACTTGAATGCCTGGTGTCTTTGTGTGCTATGCTTTGGGTTTTTCTTACATTTGAACAAGAAAGCACTTTAATATTATAATGTGTGTATTTGAAGAGTAATGGTGGAGACCTGTTTCTATGAACTTTGCTTATGTGAGTAATTTTTGCAGTAACAAGTAGCCTGCTGACTCTAGCATCTAGCTCTGTTTGACACGAGTTTCTGTGGAGGACCATGTCAAATGACAGGAAGATCAATGCTAAGATTTACGCAGAAGTATATGGGAGTTACATCGGCTAAATCATTGTGACTGACAGAGCTGGAGCTGTTCATCAGTCATTTGTGAATGCTATATGTTGATCTAATTGTTTCTGATCCCATGTGCTTTCTTGTTGCTTTGGAATAATACAATCATGTAGAAAAATTTGGAAAAAAAAAACACGGAAAGAAAAAGTGTTTTTTGCTAGCATGTGAGGATTATTAAAAAATGGTGCCTTCCATTAATATTTTTGTTTTCTTTTAAAGCAACCTACAATTCTGTTATAGACCTCAAGAAACAAAAAGATCTGCAAGTAGAAGAGGTTTCTTTGCCAGGTCTGAAAGAAGGACCTTCTTAGGGAATGGATTATCATTTTGGTGAATCAGATAGGGACCTCCAGAGGTGTTGTCTGAAGAAATCTGGTTTGTTAGGGAAATTCTCGGGGTCAGCAGAGGCTCCAGATTCATCCATATAACTTGAGGCAGTTATCTAAGGAAGCTATTTGAGGAGTTGGCACAGCTTTCTTCTGTCTTTAGCATGGAGAAGAGGAACTCCCAGATCATGACTTAGGAAACCTAGAGTCAGGTTCTTGGGAAAGACTTGTCAGTCTTCATTATTCAGGAAGGGAGCCTTACGGATGCCAGTATCTTAGCTTGGCTGCCTTAGTTCTTAAACACAAGTAAGAAGAACCCAACACCGAATCCTCAGCATGCTACATGCTGTTTTAGGCCTCTCTTTTAGAGGGTCCTGGAGGGAGTAGCTGAAAATCTCTTCCTAATTCAACGAGTCCAGCTGAATTCTCAGTATTTTGTTCAGGAAGGGCAGAAATGCAGCATTCTTGGAGAGGTGAGAGCTGGAGGCACGGTGGAGACAGGGGTGAAGTCAAGGACCTGAGGGAAGAGAGGTACAATAAATCTTGAAACCATAAAATAAGTAATGCAGTAATAACTAGGACTTATATTGTAGTGTGGCCGTTCCCCAGCAGAGGATGGTGCTCAGAAATTTAATAATAAAATAAGCAGTCACTTGTTAAAATAACATCTATTTATTTTGCAACTAGTAGTACATAATATAGAGCAGCAGATGAATGAAATCTTTGTAGTTTGGCTGCATATAAATGACTGTTATTGCTAAGAAGAGAGATCAGAGCTTTGATAAATGAGAAGGAGCAGTACAGTGTAATATAATAGCAGAGAAAAAATATAGCAGTGTTTCAGTGACTTGTTAATGAGGGATTTGCACACTTTCCCCTTTAATATGTTTTTTCCTGCAGTTTTGTATAACTGACACAAAAGTGGCTGTAGCTGTTAATTAAAAAATATATTTAGCATGACTTTTTAAAAATATCTCCTCCATAGACTTGAGTTGTAAGAATACAAAAATAACATGCCGCTAAAAATATTAATTTAAATGTTAATTTAAAATAGAATACTTTGTTTTCTGACTGCATATAACTGGAATTTATGTCTTTATTTTCTGTTATATTTATTTTTGCAAGACTGCTGAAGCAGTAGTGCTAGACTAAGGGGGCAAATTCAGTGTTAAAGTCTCTATCAGGAGAGGCTGATGCATTTTATCTTGATGGCGCCCATCTCACCTTAGCATTAGACCCAGGTGGTAGCAACACTTTAGTATATATATTTTACATTGGTGGGGTTGCACACATGCTTAACTTTCAGCCACATACAGTGGTTTGTGAGGCTGACCTGATCTCACACTTGCTCTTTCACGGGATCACTGGCATATCAGATGTGTGTGTGGGGAGAGAGAGGAGGTGTATTTGTTCGACTGTGTTGTAACCTACAGTAGATGCAATAAGACAAGGCAAAGATGTGAACTGCTTCCAGCCCATGCTTTCTGAGCAATTCATAATATGAAAATTGTTAAGAGATTTCTGTTCTAGCCCTTCTCTGCTTTGCTCCTCTTCCAGACTGGCTTTTCAGGAGTGGGTAGTAACAGCTGGGCTCCAGTTAAAAGCAGCCCTATTCATGCAGAAATCTTTACTTTTTTTTCAGATCGGTGGTACTGTTTCAATTGAGGCAAGTAGGCAAGAGTCAATGTCACTAAATAACCTTCCACTTCGTTTTAACCATATGAGTTCTGTTGACTATTTCTATTCTGTCCCTTTCCAGACTTGAAATATCAGGTCATATCTTGAACTGCCAATATTTACATCCCATCTAGCAACGATAACACATCTGGCAGGAAAACATCTCTGTTGTAAAAGAACTGTTACACAGCTGCTAAAACTACTCCTCCATTCTCAGAACAAAGAGAAGAAACCCAAACAGCTTTGCTGCTCTGTGGTTTACCAGATGAGAGTGCAGGGTAACTTTTATCAGAGACTTTATGTTGAGCTGGGCATGTTCAAGGCCCACTGGGGACTGAGGTCTATTGATTCCTAGTGCTCAGCCTGCAGAAACAATTCAAGCTATGGGGAGGGAGTCTGCTGCAGCTCCGTATGTAGCATTCAGGCTGAACAAGGATTTCATCTTCCCCGAGCCACCTGCAGAGCGAGATTGCTTGGCTCTCCGGAGGTGAAGTAGATTTCACACTAGTTGTTTCTTGCTTGAAATCCTTTTAAGGATAATGGAGGGTCCAATCACTTCTCCGTGTGGTAATACACGTAATGGCTTGAAATGAAGCTGAGGGGGTTAGACAAAGTGGAGAAAAATATTGTGAGGAAATAAAATCATGGGAGACTGACAGATTCAAAGTAAAGGACCAAACCTTTTGGGGAGATCAGTGCAAGAGGTATTTTCATCACAGTATGTAATGCTCTGTGAAGGTACCTTAGCTAGCTTACGTACTAGGAAGCGGTATGGCCACGTGTAAGTAGGGTAATTAATTCAGGTTTAAAACTAGCTCATGAGTTAGTTGGCATTACTGTTCTTCCAGGACCCAAGCAAATCACCTATGACAGTGAAGGAGGTTTTATGTAGATCTACTCCTTCCTTACAGGGAAAGCATAGGACTTGTCCAATGTCTTAAAAATTTTGCATACTGCCTTACTAAAACTTGAGAGTCATTCTAACTTTCAGTTCAGATATAGAAAAAAAACCAAAACGAATTCAAACCTCAGCATTGTTAGAAGCTTCACACATAATGAATCTTCATAGGAAACATCTAAAAAGCCTTATTTTCTAATGGAAAGATCAGAGAAACAAAGGCCATGGGCATTTAGTGGGACCACATTCTCTGCTTTTTTGCCACAGATTCAATTGACTAAAGGGTACTTAAGCACTACATAAGCATTTCTTACTATTTCTGTGTGATCAAGGACAGTACCATTTAATTTGTATGGCTTTCAAATAGATACAACATGTAACCCAGAACAGTGATATTTTGCATCCATTGTTGCAAGTCTCACAGATTGTAGGGGAACCGAGAGGGTAAAACTAAACCCCATTTCTTTTCTAGAAAAAATAATTTTTAGGGGGAGTAAGTGACACAGTTCATGTGAATTAAGTAGACAGTTGTGACATACCTCAGAAAATTGTTCTCTCTGTGTTTGCGAAGAGCTGAAAAAGTAATATGTCTAAGTGCTCCTAGTCTGGGGATAGTGGTAATCTTGATTTGAAGGGTAAACTTGAAGGATTTGAATATTATATCCCACTATGAATGACCAAGGTAGAAAAGAAAAATAATAAACATTGCTATGAGCATGGGAACAAGAAGCAATTTGACATTTTCTGTTATTATTAGCCTATAATTATTCTAACAGGCAAAACCAGCTATTCTGAAAACTAGGTCAACTCTATGACATATTAGTGTATATTAAACTATTTTCAGAGTATAAGAAGCCAAAGGGAATTCACATTGAATTTGGCCCACTAGTGAACCCTTGTTACATATTTGAAAGACAGGTAAATTAATGATGAATTCTAAATATTTTACATATAAAGAAAAAAATGCAAGGATGTAAGAGTTTATAATGTTTTTGCATTAAGAGCACTCCAACGTGTCATTGTTACTCGTACCTCTTGCCATTTCCCAGTAGCATAAAAAGAAGCGCTTCTTACTTGGAGTCATGTTGCCACACAGAACAGTATTGCATTTTTTTCATTACTGCTATAGAAATGAAAAAAATCATATTTTGTAATGCAACACTGAGACTTTTTAAAATTGTTCGTGTGCTTTTTGAATGTAAATGTGTGTGTGTGCCCATGCATATAAATTACAAGATTCTCTATTTACATATTGAGATCACATAACACAAAATTAGTCTTGAAAAGGGAAAGTGGCACAGTATTACTGAAGATTAGATTGTTAGAAGTAACTAGGTTGTGATTGTTAGAGGTAACTAGATTGTTGGAAAAAAATTGTTTATGGAATCACAGAACAGTTGAGGTTGGAAGGGACCTCTGGAGGTCAATTTGTCCAACCCCCCTGCTCAAGCAGGTAAACGCAAAACTGGTTGCCCAGGGCCATGCCTAGGCAACTTTTTAATATCTTCAAGGATGAAAAATCTATAAACTTCCTGGGCAACCTGTGCCAGTGCTCAGTTACCCTCACAGTGAAGAATTATTTTCCAGATATTTAGAGGGAACCTCCAGTATTTCAGTTTGTGCCCATTGGGTCTTGCCCTGTTACGGAGCACCACTGAAAAGAGCCTATGTCTTTTTGGTTTTGTACCTTCCATTTGGGTGTTTATACACATGGATATGATACCCCGGAAGCCTTCTCTCCTCTAGGTTGAACAGTCCCAGCTCTCCCAGCCTTTCCTCATAGAAGAGATGTTCCACTCCCTTAATAGTTTTCACGGCCCTTCATTGGATTCCAGTGTGTCCGTGTCTCTCCCGTACTGGAGAGACCAGAACTGGACACAGGACTCCAGGTGTGGCCTCACCTGTGCTGTGTAGAGGGAAAGGATCACCTCACTTGACCTGCTGGCAGTGCTTTGCCTAACGCAGCCTGGACTGCACTAGCCTTCTTTGGCACAAGGACACATTGATGGCTCATAGAATCATAGAACAATTCAGGTTGGAAAAGACCCTTGAGATCATCGAGTCCAACCATTAACCCTACACTACAAGTTCACCCCTAAACCATGTTCAACTTGGAGTCCATCAGGACTCTCTGGTCCTTTCCTGCCAAGCTGTTTTCCAGCTGGGTGGCCTCCAGCACTTATTGGTGCATGGAGTTGTTTTTCCCTGTGTGTAGGATTTGACATTTCCCTTTCAACTTCTTGAGGTTCGTGCCATTTCTCCATCCTCTTTTGTCTGCATGTTCCATGTTTTGAACATGGTCAACATGTTTGCTATCTTAATAGTCTTTGACTACTTTGAGGGGGAAAAAGCAACAAACCAACCTGCAACCCTACAAAAGCAGACACAACCTTATTCCTCGCAAATATAAGCTTTTCAAGAAATGGCAACCTCTAAGTCTGTGATTTATTTCTTGACAAATATACAGTATGCATTCTTAGCCTATTTATAGTAACATACTTTCCGTTCTGAGCTATGACAAATTGCTATACTCTTGATGTGTTTTGTTGGTTTCAGCTAGTGCATTCTGATTCCCTATGTAGTACTTGTATGCCCAAACAGCATGTATTTGCCTCTGCTTAAATAGGACTAATTACTCTTCCTTCCCTTTGTTTCATTTTGGAATTAGAACATACTGACTAATATTTTAAATGGCCTATTGTGCCTACCTGTGAAGAGAACTGCTTTTAATAAGAAATCAGATTATGAAGACACTCAACACAGTTAATTCCATTCTAGTTAACCCTGATGGCTATGTTCTTATAAAGCACTACTATGCTCCTGCATGTCTGCGCACCCCTTCAATTATGCTCTCTCAGTGCCATATGCACATTAATAACCAATGATGGAAAGAAAAAAAAAGTATGAGTTACAGGCTGAACTCCAAACTACAGCTTTTCTGAAAGTGTCATAGATCATGTTTAATAGCCTGTGGATCAAAATGAAACCCAATATATATCACAAGGAAACTCAATAATTGAAGTATCCCGGGAATGTCTAAGTACCGGAGTCTTGAGGTCACTAGAAGTTTCATTCTGTGCTCAGTTTTTACCTGAATAAAAGCTGTCTCCTCCCGGCATTGTCTTTTCTTTTTTTTGTAGCAAATGGTGGTAATATTTTAATGCACTGACTTAAATTATTTTACCTGGCATTTGGAAGAACAATGAACTCCCTTTTCTCCTTCCCTTTTCACCTCTTAATTTTCTGTGAAATGAGAAAAACAGTCATTTAGAGGCATTAGCATTTCAGAGTGTCTCCAGTACACTCAACTCACGGCTCTATCCTCTCTGTGCTGGGTGTCTGCAGGGGGGTCCCATGGGGGCACTGAACATGTTCTCTGGTCTGTGAAGCTGGTCTACATGCCAGCTCTGAAATTACTCCTTTCATATGAGAAGCGCTGTGGGCTCTCTGAAGGATCCTAACTGGTCTCTTGATGATGAGAACACAATAATTTGCAACCTTAGGGCTGCAGAGGCAGTATTGTGTGGGTATGGGGAGGATGTATAGTCTTGTCTCAGGAAAACGGCAATCACTGATGGGTTTTTTGGACTTGGTGGTCTGCGGTTTGCACAGGGGATAAATTCCATTCCAGTGTGAAGGTGGTGGAAAGAAGGTTGACTTTTGCAGGATCCTATCAACAGGAAAAAAACGTAGAATAAAACTGTAGGAAATCTGACCAAACTGAGACCCTGGGGCCTTCCTTGACTTGCGATCACAGGGCTCCTCTGTCAGGTGTGCATCGTGTGATTGTAGCAGAACTGGGCTGACGCGGAGCATGCTGGCTGATCTGGAGCCCTCGCAATTACAGGTAGTGAAGCAGCTGTGCAGCCCAGATCTGTCCCATCTCGTGGTGGGCGCTGGTGCTCCTTGAGGACCATTATCATGTCACCCCATTGTTTCACCTTGTGCCTGTAAGCTGCTCCTCGAGCTGCCCTTCCTGCAGCTGTCCAAGCTATAGCTCCCTGTCCCTGCAAGGATTTTGGTATGCAGTTCAGAGGAACAGGAGCTTTGTCTTTTGTTATACAGGAGGAGTTTGAACTGAGCAGGGTTGATGACTGAGGAATGCAAATAAGGGAATAACAGATGACTTTTGGGTGAGCACTTGCAGTGAACATTTTAGGGTGCACTAGGGACTGTCATGATGGTTATATATATTCCTTAACCTCGCTAATAATTGATATTTCAGTACTGAGGGATATGTGTAGGATGAAAGTAACACCTGCCCCTCCCATTGGTCCTTTACATAGGATGAATCTCAATGAGAGTGAAAGCAAAGAACATGGCTAATTGTTCTCAGCAGTTGTTTAATTGTGAGTGCATGATTTTTCTTGGTTTTGCACACAGCTAAACTGTAATATGGAGTGTAAGCCACTACTTCTTGGTTGGCATCTCCTTCTGCAAGGGTAGGGTAACAAGAGCTTCTCTGAATGTTTTAAATGTCTTATAAAGGTACTTGAATATCAGAAATTGCAGCTGGGCTAAATGACAGTGTCATGAATGAATAATGAGTACTAGCATGGTCTCTTGGTAGCGGCTTTTAAAATGAATCTTTTCCGTGCTACACAATAAAGTTTCCTCCAGTTACAAATGTTTCTGGTGGCATCATGACCATCCTGTCCTGCCAGCTAGCACCTACTGTGGTTTCTGAATGAACTGGGTGTTTTCTATCATTCTGTTGGTTTTGTCATGTTTAATAAACAACAGTGATGTATTGGCTGTAGTGTGATAAAAGTGATTACAAGATAAATAGCACAATGTTTTTCTCTGGTCATTTTACAGGGAACTGAGCAGAAGGAAAATAAAATCTTTGAGCTTCTCCCTTAATTAATGGACATCTACAGCATGCATTACTATATATTTGATGAAAACCAAGATAAGAGATCTTTCTGCCTCATTAGACAGAGAACAGAAGCTACTTAACAGTATAAGCTTTTGTTTTACCTTACAAGAAATGTAAACCTCTGCTGTAGTCTGAAACATGGGTGGTGTTTTCAATACTGGCTTAACCTGTGAATTAACAGAGTTATTTAGTGGTTGTTTTAGGGTATGAACAAAACATTTATGGCTTTATGCTTCTGCTTATGTTTAACAGCTTGTGTAGATTTTGTGGAAGCACAGTGTTACATGGAAGTGTCTGTGCTTTGTTCGTGGTAGTCCAAAAGAAGCACTGGAATAGGAGTGCAGGTACCACTGAGGAAAGTGTGCTCTCTGCCAAAGAAAATCAATGAAGCTGTTGCACTTTACATGCTGCTCCCCTCTTTCTCTTCCCTTTCCTGCCTTTTCCTTCAGCAACAGCTCCTCACCAGTACCATGTTTGTGCTCTTACTCTCTGACCAGACCAGGTGTGCTGGAAAGGTTGCGGCTGCACAGGGGATGCAATTCGTCCCCCCTTTCCCTCTTTTGGACAGACCAGATGACCCAACCGCAATCAGTCCAGGGACCTGTGGGGATGCATCAGCTGCCTTTACCTTTTCCCTTGAACATACACTTAAAATTAATTGTGCCTGCCAGACATATGGCCATTGTTTAACAAGCTTCAGGTTGTTGTGTGTGACTTGTGAAAATGTACATGCTTGCAGCTGATTTCTGTATAGCCATAAATCTGAAGCCTATGGTAAAAAAAAAAAGAACACAAAGACAGAAGGAATTGCCTGGCCACCTCTGTATTTTGGGGACTTTTCTCTGGGTAGCCCTTTGACTTTTGTATAAGTACATCTTCTAGAAAGAAAAAAACCTCCTAACTGGAAAGTGCTGAGGAGTGGTAAAACTACCATTTTCCTGGGCACCTTCTTTCAATGTGTAATTAGCATTCCTGTATGAAAAGAGATTGACTGAGAAAGGAGGAAGAAAGGTCTTGAAAAAATACCTTTCCACACAAAAATAGCCTTTTCTGTGTTTCCCTTTTTACTGCTTTTAAACTATCATCAAGTCACCTCTCAGTCTTCTGTTTATAAACTAAGTGGATTCACATTTTTAGGTCATTTAGCCATTGAATCATTTGTATGGCTGTGGTCGTCCTTCCTGTGGGGCATCTTTCCAGTTTTTCACTATTGTTTGGGAAAAAAAAAAAAGAAAGTGAGCATCTGAATTATAGATTGTTTGCCAGCACCCAAGTTGCCACTACTGCATGTGGAGATAAAATTGCCTGCCTAATGCCTATGCAGTTGTTTATAAAATCATGGATCCTAGTAACTTTTTTCTTCTACTGTATTTCTTCAGGAGCTCAAGCTGATGAGGCTTTGTAAAATGTGTATATTGTGATACTGAGTGTTGAAATGAAAACTTTTTTTGTGTGTGTAAATGATTATTTCAAGAACTGCCAAGACATCTTGTGGGGTTTTTTTTTCCCATTGGCCCATGGAAGACAGACTGTTACCTCATCCCAGGGTCTGGGCATCTGTGTTTTACGGCATTCATATAACTGACCTAATTACAAAACTTTTTAGTCTGTCTCTTGACAAAACTTTTTAAAGCTGATTTTGACTCTGATGTAGAGTGAAAACAATTGCAGAGAAGTCAGTTTCTTGCCAGGAAGAATTCTTGGGTTTTCATATGACCTGGAAGCTCGTATGAATTTATTATTGACTACTAAAATCTTTTTAGAGTCACTGTTTTTAAGACAGTCATACCTTCTGAACTGTCCATTTTTCAAATTTTGTTTTCCTACATGCACAACTTACCTTTTGGCTGGATTAAAAACCTGTTGCTAAGTGTTTGAGCACTCCAGATCTGTGCAATGGGTTGTCTTCCTCACTCTTCTCTCTTCGCAAGTCTCTCACTTGCAAATGGTATCAGCTGTCATTTATTGACTACCACAAAATCAACAATGAGGATTAGCATCAAGGCTAATCCTGATCTCTGTGGAGCATCACTTGCAGCAACATTTGATTGATGCCCTATTTACTACATGTGGAGGAGATATGCTAGTTACTCAAATCTTGCTTAGTTTTACTGTATTGCTATTATGTAGTTCTAATTTTTTGTGCTGTTGCTGTGTGAATTGTTCCTGCTATTTTTCATCTAAATAGTTTGTGTAAGGCCTTCTTATTAACGCTCTAAGTGTAAGTAAATCATCAGGAAAACTTGTAAATCAGCAAAATAACGAAGGCAAGCTGACCCCCAAAAATGGTGTTTGGCAAAGATATAAATCACTGGACACACACACAAAAAAACCCTTTAAATCTGTTTCTATCCATTTTAAAATAACTATTTATTCTTATCCTTTAATTTGTTACAAATTAAATCAGGTATGAGTGTTTCAATGTTCATATTGGCTTAAGTATCCTTATTGCACTAGGTTTATCTCCTTATCACTTTTAATACTAGTGCTTGTTTTCTGCAATTTCTATGGTAGCTCAAAAACTATCCAAAGACCTAGTGAACCATTTTAAAACTTGGATATAAGCCATCCAGGCCTGTAGATCTAAAAATTTGCCCTCAGTAGATCTTTAACATCCAGTAGCTGCTGATGGCTTGGAAAGTTTGTAAGATCTGTGGTTAAAACCCTTCTTGCAGAAATTGGAAACACTTCTATTGAACACTTCTGCCTTACCTTTATTTTTTAATGATTGACCATATGCAGGGCTTCACTCCTTCATAATGTATGCATTATAATGTTTCTTCTTTCCTTAGTCCTGTCAGTCAAGGATTTCTTTTCCTTCTGATAAATTTTCTCCATGTCACATTTGTATTGATTGCTATCTGATCTGCTTTGCCCTTTCAGTGTGTTAAATGTTGCTTTGCTATCTTTGCTTTGCCAATAGACCAGGATGGGCTTTTAGATAAACCTGTCATCTTTCTTGATTGAAGGATTAGAGCTTTTGGCCATCTCATTTCTTCTTAGAGAGCTTTAAGCTTTCATCTATCTTATTCACCAGAAGTTTTTTTGGAAGTTAAGTATTTTGAAACACCCTTTGTGATTGGGACCATCCTTTTTATTTGGCTGCAGTGAACATAGTCAGGCTGTGAGCAGTTTACAGAGGGATGATTAGCTTCTCTGTGCCATGATATGGTTGGAAATGAAGATGTATGGGTCTGCGCCACCACTGCTGGTGAGTTGAGAGAGAATGTTGCTGTGCAAAACTGAATGTTGTATGAGATGGGGGCTGTCTGGACATGGTAGGTCACTGTGGGTGACAATTGGATGCAGTGATGGAAGGGAGGGAGAGCGCCTCCGGTGCTCGGTGTCCGTGTGTCTTAGCTGCTTGAACGATACATCAGTTTGATTAATATAATGCAGTTTTCTACTGCATGGATGTAGCATCTGTGCTTGTGAATCAGGTTAATTTTCCCAGTCCACAAGTAGCCGTGAGGTAGTTGTATTGACCCGGAGGGCTCACCGTGCGAGCCACCAAAGCGCTCGGCTGGAAGTGGCTGGGGCTGGTGGCGGGTACCCGGCTGAAGGGGCAGCCCTGGGTGCCGCCCGGGAGAGATGCGCAGAGCTCGGGTCCAGCCGCCTGGTGAGCTACTCCTGCCTTTGGAGGGACTTAAACCTGGAGCACAGCTTTTCCGACTGCAGAGGTTTTTAAGCGGCAGCTTGCAGTAAAGCCGGGTGACCATCGGAGGGCACCAGAACAACAGTAATACCTCGGAACTGCTAATTAGTGCAGGCGCCGTTAATGGCTGTTGGTTGCAGTCAGGGAAAAAAGCTGTGACTGGCGGCGGGGGGGGGAAGAAATTTCTTCCAGTTCTTAAGTCAACATAATTTCCTCAGTAATACTGCCAGCTCTGTTTTGAAGGCATGAGCTGTTAAAGAATAAAATACAGCAAACATGAATTGTCTCCTACTTTCCAGGCAGTTGTTTGTCTTGTCTTTTGTCTTTCCTTTTCATCCTTTTCATCCTTTTTGTCCTTTTTGTCCTTTCCCTCCTTTCCCTCCTTATCTCTTTTCTCTCTCTTTTGTCTCTCATTCTTTTCAAGTAGTCTCTTTATCTTTCTTGCATGCTCTCTCTCTCTTTTGTCCTCTCTTTCTTCCTCTCTTCCTTTCCCCCTTTCTCTCTTCCTCTCATTCCTCTCATCACACTCTCCTTGTGTTCGGTCTCTCTCTCCTTCTTGCTCTTTCTCCCTTTCTTGTATTTCTCCCTTCTATTGCTTACAAGATTTAGACTAGAAAGTTACTCTGAATAAGATATTTTGAATAATTATCACTGAGAGGTCAGCATCTAATGAAATATGCAACTGCTTGTATAGATTTCAGAGTTGTCTTCTCTTTAGCCATTTCAGTGTCCTATATGGGATCTGAATTTGATAATGTTTGAGGATTCACTATACAGATTTAACACCAGTTGAATGTTTTGGGTTGTTTTTTTTCTCCCCTGAGTGACAATTCAGCTGATGGTCTGAATTTCAGATGAGAAGGAGCACCTAAAGACGTCACTTCTGGGTAGTTGCTCTATGTGGATTTTAGCATGGGTAAATATTGTACAACAGTGACTATAGGGTACTGGTAAGTCATGGTGTCAAAGTGTCTTTGCCTGGTCTTTGATGTGGCCTCGCAATAAAGTGGAGGGGAAATGGTATTTTTCTATTTAACAAAAAGACTCATCTGCTGTCTAAAGGCAAAGACTTCTTCAAAATGTCTCATGACATTCCTTATTCTAATCTTTTATGAAAATTTAAAGTATTATTATTTAATATTGAAGGTAGAAACCTTTTTTTTTTGGTAAAGATGTGCTTTCTGTTTTGTTTTAGCCTTTTTAAATTTCTTAATGTGAAGATACTGAGTTTCTGTGTGTTGAGTCACAGCATGCTTTCTGAAAGACAAGGCTACTAGCCCACATCTATTGGAAAAGCATCTGTTGGAAAGCATTGCCCAAATTATCCTGAGTCATCTGCAGTCATCAAAACGTAAAGCTGCCAGGGGCTTTCACCCCCAGTGGTTCTGGTAGTCTTCCTTTGTCCAGTCATCTTACTGATTTACCAGCCTTGAAGTCCCCTCTGAACAGATGAATGTTGAAGCACAATCAGAATGTGGGTTTTAGTTTTAACAACAGACATAGTTCATTTTTGTAAGTGAAAAATTTTGCAAATAGTATTTCTGAGAATGTTGAGAAAAAATCAGGTGACAGTGAAATGGATGCAACATTTAGGCACCTGCAAAAGACACAGTGCCTTGATGGAAGGACTTCTTGCCTGAAACCGTGTTGCTTTTTTCTCATCAAGTAATTTAGCCTGGAAAAGATACTACTTCACTATGCAGGTCTTGCTTTCTTTATACCTCTAGGCCGTAATAGTCACAGACTATTTGAAAATAGTGTCATCATGAAACATCTGACTTTCATCAGGCACCTAGGGGCATCTGGAAATTCCTGGTTTTTCAACTGCACTAAGGCTATCTGAAGTTTTCTGAAAATGGTGAAAAGAACTGTTTATCCTACTGTTGCTTAACTGTAAATTGGGAAGTCTCTCCTTAGATTTGTGCAGTTCCTTAACTCATGCACTAGGTGGTGATCAAAAGCAACTCAAGTTATATGCGCTCTTGTGCTTCCCAAAGTCACGAGTTGACAGCGGAAAATGAAAGCACGTGAGACTGACCGTTTCTCCTGCCAAGCTTTTAACGTTTTTTTTCTCTGTCCATGAATGATTAATCTGTTTAGCAGAATCCTCTTAATCTGATTAAGGTAGAAGTGAAAGTGCTTAGTGGAACTGCTAAATTCATATATCCTGTTGGAACTTTGGTTTTTTTTGTATCAGTTGATTGATAAACACATAGGAAGTATCTCTTTTTTTTTCATGAAATATTCATTAAATATCCCATAACCTCAAGCTCAGGTTCATGTTGTTTCCACAATACAGGAATTCAAATATACAAGTTCTTAAAATAGTACTGTGGACTGAAACTCAGTCTCTGAATGTACAAATTGATTATTGGAAGTTAATACAAGATAGTAATGGAAAAAGGGGGAACACTACTCTAAAAACATGATTACAAATTTTTATAAGATTAAAACAAACCAAGGAGAAACCATTTTCATACTGCCCTCCCTGAAATTCTGAAAGCTGCTCTGATCCTGTACCGAGGGAATACTACTGGCTTCAAAGATTGTGAGATATATTTTGGATTCTGTAACTGGAAAAATACTGAAGAGAATATCAGAGAAATATTCCTTTTACTGAAAAATGAAAGTGTAATTTTCAAGAATGGAGGCTGGTAGATGAACTTAGACAGATTAAAGATATGGAGAGAGGTAGTACAATACTATGTAGAGCAATGGTAGGTAGAAAATATGAGCGATGCAGTGTTTAGATAGTAGAAGGGGTATGTACAAAACACAGGTCTATAAGACACCGTTGTACAACACACTGGACAGTACTATAGCTGTTATAGGCCAACAGCGTAGTCCAAATGAACACTTGAAAAAATGAGTGTCACATAGCATCATAGAATACCAGGTTGGAAGGGACCTCAAGGGTTGTCTTTTACAACGTTTTTTGGAAAAAGTGTGGTCCAGACAAGATGGCCCAGCACCCTGTCTAGCTTAATGTTACAAGCATCCAATGTTGGGGAATCCACCACTTTCCTGGAGAGATAATTCTGATGGTTGATTGTTCTCATTGTGAAAAATTTTCCTCTTGTGTCCATCCAGAATGTCCCCAGGAGTAACTTGTAGACATTACCCCTCCTTGTTAAAAGGGTGCGAGGTCCTGCATCTGCGTCAGGCCAATCCCAGGCACAATTATAAACTGGGTACAGAGTGGGAAGAAAGTAGTGCTGAAGAGAAGGCCTTGGGGGTGTTGATAGACAAGAAGCTCAGCATGAGCCAGCAGTGCCCTCATGCAGCCCAGAAGACCAACTGGATCCTGAGATGCATCAAGAGGAGCGTGGCCAGCAGGTCAAGAGAGCTGATTCTCCTCCTTTACTCTGCTCTTGTGAGACCCCACCTCGAATATGTCCACACCATAAGGGGGACATAGATCTGTTGGAGTGAGTCCAGAGGAGGGCCACAAAGATGATCCAGGGGCTGGAGCACCTCTGCTATGAGGACAGGCTGAGGGAGCTGGGATTGTTCAGCCTGGAAAAGACTCTGGGGGGACCTTTTAACTACCTTCCAATACCTGAAGGGAACCTGCAGAAGGCTGGAGAGGGACTTTTTACAAGAACATCCACTGATAGGACAAGGGAAAATGGATTTAAATTGGAGGGGAATAGGTTTAGACTGAATCTTGAGAAGAAATTCTTCAGTATGAGGTTGGCAAGACTCTGGAATAAATTGCTCAGAGAGGTCATGGATGCCTCCCTCCCTGGAGATGTTCAAGACCAGGTTGGATAAGGCCTTGAGCAACCTGGTCTAATTGAGAGGTATCCCTTTCCCATGACAGAGGAGTTGGATTAGATGATCTCTAAGGTCCCTTCCAACCTGAGCCATTCTGTGATCTTCTGGAATATGATGATAAGGTCTCCCCTAAGCCTTCTTCTCTCAAGGTTCAACAAACTCAGTTCTAGCCTTTTTTTCATCTGACAGGCTTCCCAGTCCTTTGATCATCTTTGTGGCCCTTCTCTGGAAACCTCTCCAGCCTGTCAACATCTTTTTTGTATAGCGAGGACCAAAACGGATCATGGTGTGCCAGGTGTGGCCTGACAAGCACTGAGTAGTGGGGCAATGACTTTTTATCTTTGCTGGTGATGCCCTGTGACTCAGCATCTCATTGACTTTCTTTGCTGCTGCAGCACACTGTTCCCTCATGTTAAGCTTGTTGTCTACCAGTTCCCCTCAGGTCCCTTTCCACAGAACTGTTCTCCAGCCTGTGCTGCACTCTTGGATTATGTTTCCCAAGGTGCAAGACCTTGCGCTTGTTGTTGAACTTCATAAGGTTCTTATTTGCCCAGTCTTCCAGTCTATCCAGATCTTCCTGCAGGGTGGCTCTCCCTTCCAAAGTGCTTACTCCCCCACTCAGTTTGGTATCATCAGCAAACTTTATCAGGGTACACTTGATCTCATCACCTGGATCACTTTATAGTAACGTCCATTTATAGTAAGATCAATTTATAGTACGTCTTAATAGCTGGAAGCTTATTTTTTTCCCTGTGTATATCTGAATGTAAGGCAGCAGAAGCCTGTCTCAGGACTAGCGTTCAGAGCCACCCTTAGGCATACATGCTTTCTCTGGCAGGGTTAAAAGCTGGTGGAACCAACTCTTGTGCTGCTCCAGTATGAAAGTAAGTCCCATGAAGGATGGCTGTGGCAAAAAATACAGTGCTATGGAGCCATCTTCACGTGTGGAAAGATGGAGGAGATCTGATGATGCATGGAGCAATGGGATGGCTTAAATTAGGCTTAAATTAGGAGTCTTCTTTTTAACTTCCTGAGCAGAACATGGACACTGTGCTGAGGCTTTATCCCAGAAGCTAGATAAAGAGATGCCCCTTGGGTAATAACCACAATTTCAATATTAGTAACTCGTTGTGACTTCTGTGAAACAGGCAATGAAGGCACAGATCATCAGTGGTTAGGAAGGTGGCTAACAGTAAATAAATATATGCTCACCAGCAATTGTGGGGTTAAAAAGAGCGAAAGGAAATTCGATGCAGCTACAATGTGTTTTACACTGGTGATCCATGTAGCAATGAGTAAATGCACCGAAAAGCAAGATTCCAGACAACTGAGTTGATGATATGATTCATACATTGACTTTTTAACTCAGCACTCAGCCTGGTTATAATGAGAATCATCTGAGGGAAGAAATATAACAGCAGTTTGAAGCTTGTAGGAGTGCAGTAGCCTGTAGCCATGCTAGATGCAGAAAGTCAATTGCTGTGTAGCATGTTGGAGAGACGGAGGTTGTGCCACATACTAGATGGAGTTTTTTTGTTGACTTGTTTATGCATTTGTGATTTTTGGAAGAGTCAGCTGCACGTCTGACTTTTGTTCTAATTTGGTCTTACACAGCTGTATGTATACACTTGCATGCATGTAATATATGCATGTAAATAATCTGTTTATACTTGAAAAATGGATATTTGCGTGTACATGTAACCAGCTTGGCAGCAGTGCACCAAAGGAATTTGTATGCATTCAAGTTCTAAGAAGTAGCTCTGAATGTAGAACGGAAATAGCATCAAGAGAGCTGAGGCACGCCCTTACTATGGTGTTAGCCCATATTCTCACAACTGTTCTTGATTAAAGGTGGCTCTTCTTCAAACAGAATCAGAAATGCAAGCCTCCCATTGTCTTGTTCTGTGCCTTTTAAGTTTTTGGTCTTATAGAATTTAACATATGATCAGATAATGAGGTAAAAGCATATGCAGATTTAATCCTAGTCTAAAGTTCCATTGCAAGATCACAGAATCACAGAATGTTAGGGGTTGGAAGGGACCTCAAAAGATCACCTTGTCCAGCCTCCCCGCCAGAGCAGAATCACCTACAGTAAATTGCACAGGAACATGTCCAGGCGGGTTTTGAATGTCTCCAAAGAAGGAGACTCCACAACCTCCCTGGGCAGCCTGTGCCAGTGCTCTGTCACCCTCACAGTGAAAAAGTTTTTTCTAATATTTTTTGAAACCTCCTATGTTCCAGCTTGTACCCATTGCCCTTGTCCTGTCATTGGGCATCACTGAAAAGAGCCTGGCTCTGTCCTCTTGACACTTACCCTTGACGTATTTATAAACATTTATGAGATCACCCCTCAGCCTCCTCTTCTCCAAGCTAAAGAGATCCGGCTCCTTCAGCCTTTCCTCATAAGGGAGATGTTCTAATCCCTTCATCGTCTTCGTGGCTCTGTGCTGGACTCTCTCAAGCAGTTCCCTGTCTCTCTTGAGCTGAAGGGCCGTAACACCAGATATCCCTCCACCCTGAAGACAGTTTTCTAATGATCAGTATGCATGTGCGGAACCGGTGGAATGCTTCTGGAATCAAATGCGAGTGAGTTCTTATATACAAAAAATTATTCAAAGCACATGTTCCCACAATTTCAGTGAAAATTGTCAACTGTCAACCACAGAAAAGACTTCAGAGCAGTGGCAGTTCAGTACATTGTCAGAAGGTGGCAAAATCCAGGTGCCTTTAGGACACAGGAGCATTCCTTCTTTTCCAGCCCAGCAGGTATGGGGCTTCTGTGGTTCCTTGTCCCCAGGTCCAGTGAGTACACATATTCCAGTAGGTGCCCAGGTGCGTGCATGTGCGCACACACAAAAAAACCATGTTACACACAGATGTTGGCACAGATCAAGACAGAGAACAATGTCTTTACTGGCACCCCCATAAACACCTGTAACGCTCATACAGACATGAGCAGTATGAACAACCAAATTCTATTCAGCTGATGAAGACTGAAATCTTGTGAGGTAAGAACATGCATGTTATGGTTTCTCTGGTAGCTGGTCTTAGAAATGGTGTCTGTCCAGTTGCTGGCACCTTGTCTGCAAACCTCTCGGGTTGCATGTTCTCAGATGTCTTACTCACTAGCTGGCATGAAGTTCACTAGTGTTCACACATCCACACAGAAGAGAGAATTATGATTTAATAAGAATAAATTGTAGTCTTCAGTGATCAAGTGTAGGGTTCAGCTGAGTGAGTGTACTGACCAGCAATCTGTTTGTATCTGACTGCCCTGTTTATCTTCTTTTCCCTCTATTTTCCCATACTTTTTCCTCCTGAACACTCTTTGACCTCTCTCTCTCCACACCTTTGGTCTTTCACCTAAGCATCCCATAGTATATTTTCTACAGTCCCAGAATATTCTTCCCTCTACATCCCATAGTAAGTACTGTACTCTTCACCTGGCATTCCTTGGAGTTTTTTCTTTATTTCTCTTTGTGGGTTTCTCACAAGGAGCAAATGTCCACCTCATTGCCAGAGGAGCAGTCAATGCGATGTGCTTCATCTTCTTTGGGGGCAGCAGTTAGCTCAGTCAGTTGCTCATGGCGCTAACAACGCCAAGGTCATGAGTTCGATTCCCATTGGGGTCCCATGTGTTGCTTGATCTAGTCGAGAGGTGATGTCCCTGGCGGCAGGGAGGCTGGATTAAAATGATCTCTAAGGTCCCTTCCAGCCTAGGCCATTCTATGATTCTATGATCTTCACTGCTCAGGTTACTAGGATTCCTCTGCTTGTTGTTTTTTGTCTCTGATCCTTGCTGGGTCTTTGTATTCTTTGTGTTTAGCCTTTAATCACGTCACCTAATGTGCATTCACCTCGTTAGTCACCAGAGGAGCAATTATTCCCCTTAATTGTGCTTGGACACTGAATATTCTCCCTCTGCACTGTGACCAGTGCAGCTCTTGGGCCTACCCAGCAGTTCTATAGCCTAGAAACAGCAGAGGAATGGGCATTTTAGATATTTGTGATTTAAGGTAAGGCGTCCATGAAGACTTCATCTTACCTTGCTTTAGCTGTCTAAAACTTAGGGCAGATGTCTTCTGTTGAAGCCCACAGAGGAGAGAGAAGCTTTTCCAAATTGAGACCGTGTATCGTGTGTGCCTACTCTAGCATGAGGTGACTCACTCTCTAGAAATGTTTCTTTTTCTCGATAAATTATAGACAAAGCCTAGCTGACTAGCTTAGCCTGGATGTCTAACTTTTAGACTGCCAAAACGATGGGAGTTGAATCCTGCTTTCCACGTTTTACCCCCAGTGCTGGAGGCAGTGTCTCTGGGTAACACACGATGTAAAGTTCAATGCACCTAACATTTCCTCTTGAGCTGTTACTTCCCTTATGCGTGAGGCTCTTACAAAAACAAGCAACTACCGTCTGTAAATAACACAAGTCCTGATGGAAAAATATTGTCAAAGGGCAGTGATTGGCTTGAGAGCAGCCCTGAAGAAAAGGACTTGGAAGTGCTGGTAGATGAGAAGCTCAACATGAGCCTTCAGGGCTCACTTGCAGCCTAGAAAACCAATCGTATCCTGGGCTACATCAAGAGGTGCGTGGCCAGCAGGTCGAGGGAGGCGATTCTTCCTCTCTACTCCACTTTCATGAGACCTCACCTGGAGTACTGAGTCCAGTTCTGGAGCCGACAGTACAAGAAAGATATGGACGTGGTGGAGCGTGTCCGGAGAAGGGCCATGAGGATGATCAGAGGGCTGGAGCACCTCTCCTATGAAGACAGACTGAGAGAGTTGGGACTGTTCAGTCTGCAGAAAAGAAGGCTCCGAGGAGACCTGAAGGGTACGAGAAAGCTGGTGAGGGGCTTTTTAGGATGTTGGGTTGCGATAGGACTAGGGGCAATGGATTAAAACTAGAGATGGATCGTTAGAGGTTGGACGTTAGGAAGAAGTTCTTCCCTATGAGGGTGGTGAGACACTGGCACAGGTTGCCCAGAGAGGTGGTGGAAGCCCCATCCCTGGAAGTTTTTAAGACCAGGCTGGATGGGGCTCTGAGCAGCCTGATGTTGTGGAGGATGTCCCTGCCCATGGTGAGGGAGTTGGAACTAGATGATCTGTAAGGTCCCTTCCAGCCCTGACAATTCTATGATTCTATGATTCTGTGAATATAAGTCAATATACAGAGCTGAAACCTGGGAACTGTGGTCTATATTACTGATGTACGTGGCAGAAAGAAGATAGAGTGACCAGGATTTGATTTTCCCCACTAAGTCTTCACCAAAATTGAAGTTCATACCAGTCAGCAGCCCTGGGTGTGCAGTGTAAGTGCATGGAGTGCTGGCTGCTGGAGCAGCTGTCATCTGCACTGCAAGTAGGGCACTCTGCATTGCAACCTGATGCCTGAGGTCAGCTGTGGTTCCTTCAGGAAGGAAAACACTTTGAACCAAGTGGAGTTTGTGTGTATTATGCAGAGGTATTTACAGGATAAATTTGCACTAAATATGCCCCATCCTGCTCACTAACTCACCTGAACCTGAGTGATATCTGCCTTTGGCATGGAGTTGTGATTAAGATCATAAAGTCATAGAATGGCCTAGGCTGGAAGGGACCTTAGAGATCATTTAATCTGACCTCCCTGTCATGGGCAGGGACCCCTCTTGATCAGAAAACTCATGAGGACTGAATGGGGATCTTGGTCATCATTTAGTTTCTGTGTGCCTCAGTTCCTTCCCGAGATTATGATGGAGATGGTAGTATTTTATCTATGAAGTAAATTGAAATGCGGGGATGGAAAGCACTGTAAAACTCCAAAACAGAAGGAAGTTTTCACTTAGAGGTATATCTCCTTCTCCTCCCGCCCCCCTGCCTTTTTCTTTTCCCTTGCAGCAGATACTTATTGATTTGTATTCCTGCTCCTTACCTGCCTAGTGCATGAATAGTAGATGGATGTGGCTTTAGGAGTATCAGGTTTTTAAGACAAATGCGAAAGTTTAATAGATGATGTAGTTGAGACACAGATTTTTGATTCCTTAGCTGTGTTGGTCCTGGCAGAAGAATGGAAAGAAGGTCTGTATCAGCATGAAGGAATAACCCAATGCAATGTGCAATAATATAGTCATGGTAGCAAAAAAATAAGTAGTTCTATCTCCAGATATTTAATTTTATTGGAAATTATATGAGTTAATTATCAATGCAGAGTAATTATGACCCATGCAACACTAATGACTATTGGCAACAAGGCTCATGAGAACATGCAATCTAATTAGCTTTAATGGGGTGGATTTAATAACACATTGGATTAACATCTGTTAGAACCAAGTATTGAGATTTATTGTTCTCAGAATAAATATTGACCTCTTGCTCTCAGGTCAATACATCTTAAGCTTGCCTCCACTGAAAATGAGTATCTACTTATTGCGTTAGCACTCTTCTGTTTCCTATCACCAACTTCAGAAGGAGGAGAGGGGAGCTGTGCTTTCCTCCTGCTGCATCAAATGTTTCTTTAAGAAACCACAAGAAAACATTGCATTTGCAAATAGAGGAAAAAAGGGTTGGGCCCTTCATATAAACTTCGCATAAACTGCCCTTCCTTACTGTTGCTTGATAAGAAATTTCAGAAATACTCCAAAAAAAAAATCAGTTGCTAGTAATGCCACAGAAAAAAATGTGTAGCTTGCATCATCTGCTCAATTAAGCAGTCTTTATGTTTTCATTAATATTGTGAGTAGCGTCAGAAATATTTTCTGTGGTGAGTGAGAGGAAATCCTGCTCCTTCATGTGTACTGAGGTACAAAGTGTTTTCTAGGACTTCAGATTTTGTTTTGTGCTTCAGATATTTAAGCACAAATTCCTTTCTAACTGTAGGCATCTCAAGAGGATTGAAATGGAATATGCTTCTTTTTCATGCCTACAAGGGAGGAATTTCTTGTCACTCTCCAAAGGGGTCACTATGGTTAGAAGTATCTACAAGTCTTAGAAAATTTCTTTTAGCTGAGAAGAGTTCCTCCAAAAGCAGTAGAAAATACTTGATACTCATTAAGCAGATATTTAGACCTTCCTTTCAAATTTAATACAGTTATAGGGAAACTTGCTATTCTATCTCTACTGCAGGTGAATTCAGCTATAAAACTCCCCATGACTTTAGTGGCAGACTTCTGTAGGTGAATGTTGCTTAATGTAGAAAATCTTTTCTGGAGCTACTGATCAGCCAGAGACATTTATAATTTTGTAGGAAGATTATTTGTATTTATTGAATTCTGCAGAGCCTTTTCAATGAAGGAAATGAAATTGAGAAGACTTTAATGCATGAGTTTTATATAGCAGATCGTAAGGGCTTTCAGAGATCCAAAGACTGTTCTTGCTCTCTCTCTCTTAAAAATATCTATGATAGTGTGAAAGCCTAACAAAAACATACAAGCTTTTCACCCTGGTATTATTTTCCTTTTAGCTGTATGGTAGCTGTGGTACTAAGGGAAATTGTGGCATTTGCCGTGGTCCAGAGTGTTACCTGGTCAGACTTGTGGAAGAATAAGGTTCTGGAAGCAAATCAGTGTATGGGATTAGAGGATTTAATCTGCATCTCTGAATGTTAAACCAGATCTAGAGGGGTGTAGGGTAGATTCCAGGTTAGCAAATTTCTTATTTCATGTATTCCTTTGAGGTTACGAATCTCTGCAAAACAGATTTGAGACCAGTGTGCCTTTCCACCTCCAAATGCCCTTAAATTATCTGGGGATTGACTGCTGTCTAGTTCTATTTAGCTAAGACTTCTATTAATCATAATTAGCTATATTGTGGGTTTTTTAATTTGCAGATTCTAATAGGTGCATATCATTATTTTCCCTTCACTTTCCACCCTTTCAGACTCCAATAAAGTTTTTGAATTTTGAAACCCTAGGGATGCTACTTTGGTCTTTCAGTTTCTTGATCATCTGTGCATTTAAGCACAGAGGTTTGTAACGTGTAGCATTTAAATTGTGGATTTAAAAAAAAAAAAAAAGGAAAATATGGTCACTGGAGATGAGGAGAGGAGAAAAACTGAGCTGGAATTAACATTGTCCTGGGACAAGATGTGCATAGGAAAAGTGTTGTTAATAGGGCTACATGTGGAAGGGTTTGATGGCCCATATTTCATGGCCAGATTGAGCTTTAAATAAATGAGCCCTGGGCAGGCAAACAATTCTACAACTGGCAGTTAGAGGCCCTGTATTTCACTAGATGGAGAGATAAAGGGGATAATTTTCTTTGTTAAATTTGGTGATTAGATAAGTCTTGCTTTTGTGGTAGTAGTCTGTGTCATGGTAGATACCAATTTTCTCATACCCCCCAGGAGACTGTAAGCAGCCTCTGAGGAGATCATTGTGATGTTTTTAAGGAGAAAAAGAAAGACAGAAAAGATATCTATTTTTGTTGAAAAACTGATTTTTCTTCAGATCTGGTTAAAGTGTGTGAACAAAGATGCATTGCTGTTCTTTATTCCTTACCATAATGCAAATACAGAAGGTGCTGCTACCTTATGCCAGAAGCTTACTTGCCCAAGTAGTAAATAAGATCTTAACAGCTGGGAATCGTTCCAAGTTTCTGAAGCAACATTCCTTTTTCTACACCAGAAGTGTCTTGAGTTTTTGGACTTGTCTCACTATATAATGTAATCTTCCTACTGTTAAGTGCTCCTCGCAGCCACCAACATTCACATTTCATTGTGTTTTCTTTATGGAGTAGAACAGAAGCTCATCCCTATGCATATAAACTAAAAGATATTTTTTGATTAGTTACTCTTGCTTTCAAGACAATAAGCTACACTTTCATCCTGATGGAGAAAGGGAGCTTGTTTTTAGCGGTGTTGCAAGACTAGAAAACCTAGACTCTAAAATGGGAACTTAAAATGTTGCACAGGAGAACCTCACGTACACTATGAAAGCTTTTAAAATTATTCTTTTTATAAATCAGTAGTGCTCAACTCTTTTGCTACTGTTTAAACAGAGGAGAGCACTGGGTCCATAGTGTTGTTTGGTAGCCTTTGGAGTTTTCGTAATGCCTACACTCTCCACGTGGCTTGTTATAAGACCTCGGTAAAGCACCAAAGAAATGACAGAAAAATAATAAGAATTCCACTTGAATTGTCTTGAAAAGCCACATATACTCAGGCAGAGATGCCAGGGGACTGTGCACCTGGAAAGCTGTCCTGTTCACCAATGTATGCTTTGGCTCTAAATAAAAAGCATACACAAACATCTTTAAGTGCAGATTCTCCTCTGAGTGCTCTGTTCTGCCTTCTCCTTTTCAGAGGCAAATACCATTAGTGTGAAAGCCTTTATCTGAAGGCTGTTTTTTTGTTGTGTAAAAGCCTGACTAAGAGGTCATTTAAGGCAAAAATGGGAAGCCAACGTGCCTTTCCTATTGGTCAGGTCATTTTCAGTGATTTGTGGGCTTCATTAATGTGTCTTCTGGCAAGAAGCAACAGGTGAGATGATGATGTGCAAAATATGATCGTTGCAGATATACTGCACAGCCCTGAATTGAAGGTGCACCAAGAATTTTGGTGCTGGGACAAAAATACAGCACCATCTGTTCGCCTTTGATATGTTAGTTGCTCTGAAGAATGTGGAAGTGGTTACTGCTATTTTGACAAATGCGCTTATTTCTCCTTTTGTTGCCTGGTGTGGCACAAGGGGAACACTGGCGCAATAGTGTACAGCAATAATTTATTAGTGGTTTAGGGATGTGGGCCCAGAACAAATTCTAGACAAAAGAAAAACATGTTTGGGTTTTACAGAGCGCCTTGGCTACAGGAACAAAGCTGTGATTGGGTGTGCAAATATTTGGTATTTCGATTGTCCCAGTTGGGGTGACAGCTGACAAATGGTCTGAGTTTGTTTTTAATTATCACCAAAAGGGAAAAAGCCTGTTGTTTTAAATCCAGCAACTGATGTTGCAGCACAAGGCAAGAAAAGAATTCTAGCAGTGGAGGATATATTTTCTCAGTATACTATGTTGAAAGCACTATTACTTCCAAATGTTTATAGTATTTCGCTAGCTTTGTGATTACAACCAACAAAGGAAAGTGTTTTGTTCACTTTTATTGTATCCAGTGATCGATAGTAAAATGCCAGCTACAGTTCTTACTTAATAATGATCGGTATCATTGATACCAAAGTTATCTTCTGCAGTCACACTGGGAAATGGAGCAGACACGCTGTGACCAATGTTTGTGAGACCTATTTGGCACACAAATTATTTAATATATATATAAAACTAGCGTACAGAGCACCCGCGAGATATTAGGACGGATTACAATAGATGTATGAACACATAGGGACTTCACTGCCTGGAAGGGTTATATGCCTCTTGTGAAGGCAGAAAGAAACATGTTATCCAAAAGAGATGAAGTGATTTGTCCAAACAGCCTCTGGCAGGGTGAGGGACCAGTCCTATTTGTTGATTCCGTATCCAGTACTTCAACCACCGTGCTGTCATTTAAGCGAGATAAGAAACAATGCTGTGGAGACTCACTGGAATTAATAGTTCATATGTAAATTTTAAAATTATGTGCAGATACTTCACTGGAATCAGGGGTTTACTGGCTATTTTGGTGGCAATTGCTGTACAATAGTTTTTTTCTTATAAATATACAGGAATCCAAGCTGGTCATTTCTAGCAGGAAGCATTACTTGTCAGACTTTGAGTAGCCAATAAGTTACCTTTTAAGTAACAGTCATGAACTTCCAGATAAAAATTTGCCCCTTCTGAGGGAGCCAGAGTAGATTTTTGTGGTCAGATGAGAGAGACTATACTGTATGAACTTGTCTTCCATTGCAAGGAATAATTGAGGCAAGAACACAAAATGTGTTTTCCATTTTTGCAAAATCATGAGAATGTGATCTTTCCATTTAGTCAAGAGGGCAACTTATTTTGTCTTCTAGCTACAAGTCTTCAGCCAATTTCTAGTGCAGTATTTGATGCCTTGGAAAATTTCATCAAGGCTCTATTTGACAAAGAGAAATAGTTCAAGCTGCTAATAGCCTCCTGTCCTTCCAACACTGTCTAGCCTGCTTTTGTGGATCCCTAGAAAGGTTATTGATTTATTGTGAGTGTGGCTTTCTCTAGGAAGAACTGAAGGCTGTTTGCAAACTGGCACCTGAATCAAACATGTAAGGAAGAAATTTAGGTAATTGCATTCAGCTTCCATTGAAGTAAGTGGTGATTTTGAAATGAAATTCAGGAGGAGCGGAATGAGATCCAGTGACTGCGAGTCACTGCTGCCAGCAGCTGGAATTACGCTTCAACTTTGTATTGCATAGACACTCAGTGACCTGGGGACTGTCCAGAAGGTTTGGAAAAACTGCTTCTGATAGCAGTTGCCAGTATTAGCACTAGTTTTTATAGGCATTCTGACTTTGCAGCACTTGCTGGGTAAGCACATTTAGAGTCATCCATGCTACTCGAAGCTGTTCATGTGAGATTCCCAGCCAAATTTTGCCAACAGAACAGGCAATCCTGTGAATTTTTTCATACTTTCTGTCTTTTCTGGGGGCCAAAAACTCCACAGATATTTCAGTTAAGCAGGATCAGTGCATTTGATCCCACGTATTTATGATTGTACAAATAATGGATTTTTTTTTGTTTGGCCATTGA
The DNA here is from genome assembly GCF_000703405.1 of Apaloderma vittatum. Lineage (NCBI taxonomy): Eukaryota > Metazoa > Chordata > Aves > Trogoniformes > Trogonidae > Apaloderma > Apaloderma vittatum. The sequence continues at coordinate 81,670 of NW_009701735.1, forward strand.
ATTAAGGAACGGGCAGCAATTCTTGGTTTAGTTGACCAGAAGGAATTTTTGTTTTCACATGAGCTAAAATGAAACAATTTGTTTCATTTTGGTTTCCTCAATCCTTTTATAGTCACTGCAATAAAAGTTGGTCAATTTCCAGTTGAATTTAAGTTTTAATTGAAAACAGTGTGTTGAAACAAATGTTCTAAACACTTTTAGAAAACCTTCAGGCTTTTTTGGTTTCTTCATTTTCTTTTCACTTGGGCTATTTGTCAAATTCACAATTTCTTTTTCCCCTGAAGCAAAATACTTTTGAAAATTCGTTGCTTAGCAGAATATTTTTAGTCAGCATTGTTATCAATTTACAAGTCATTCTTGTTGCCTTCCTGTTTCATAGAATGGTTTGGAGGTGTCCCATAGGCAGGGATACCTCCAAATAGATCAGGTTGCTCAAAGCCCCATCCAGCCTAGCCTTGAACGTTTCCAGGGAGTGTCCACAACCTCTCTGGGCAATCTGTTCCAGTGTCTCACCACCCTCACAGTATATAATTTCTTCCTAATATCTAATCTAAATCTCCCATCTTTCAGTTTGAAACCGTTACCCCTCATCCTATCACTACACTGCCTGATAAAGAGTCCCTCCCCTGCTTTCCTGTAGCCCCCTTCAGGTACTGGAAGGCCATTATAAGGTCTCCCTAGAGCCTTCTCTTCTCCAAGCTGAACTCCAACTCTTGCAGCCTGTCCTCTTAGGTGTGGTGCTCCAGCCTCCTGATCATCTTCATGGGCCTCCTCTGGACCCACTTGAGCAGATCCGTGCCCTTCTTTTTTTGGGGACCCCAGAGCTGAACACAGAACTGCAGGTGAGGTCTCACCAGAGTGGAGCAGAGGAGGAGAATCACCTCTCTCAGCCTGCTGGCCACGTTTCTCTTGATGCAGCCCAGGATGTGACTGGCCTTCTGGGCTGTGAGCTTACATTGTTAACTCATATTCAGCTTTTCATCCACCAACACTCCAAGTCCTCCTCGTCAGAGCTGATCTCCATCCACTCATTACTCAGTTTGTATTTGTGCTTGGTATTGCCCTGACTCAACTTTATTTAAATACAAAATATTCAGAATATTGCTTTTGAACAGTGTCGCCTCTAGTCTACCATTTGGAAAAACTTTTGTGATATGTCAATAACTGGTGTGACTAGAATCTGAGAATGGCAGCAGTGCAAGTAGCATTCAGGTAACATGTACAGCATCAGAGGCATAGCAAATTGTTTGTGTTGGGACAGCTTGAAAATACTGGATTAGGTCAAAAATGAGATCGCTTACAGATTAAGAGAGGGCATGGACAAAGAAGTTTGTAACTAAGGTTGGAGATAGTCATCCATTATCAGCAAGCTATTCTGCGGTTATTCAACCTGAACTTTCTTGCACTTTCAGAATATCTGTTAATTGCAATTGCCAAAGACAACATTAAAGCAGAAAAGTAAGCGGCCAATTAAAACCAGTAGGTGCTTATTTCTTCGTTTAAGCAAAAAGAACAAGGTAGCATATTTGTTGGGAAATTCTGCATCTTCTTAGGACAACTTTTTTGGCTATCCATACCCAGAAGCATTAGTGCAGTTGAGGTTGAGGGCTAAGTGGATTTAACTCACATGAACAAAAGAACTACATTACTCTTTTCTGTCCCTTGTCATCATAAAGCATCAGCTATTTCAAACTAGATATAGGACTTGAGCTATAAGCCAGTAGTGTGTGGTTTAGAAATTAATGAGATTGTGTGATTTAAAAAAAGGTTGACACCTGGTTATCTTATTATGATCTTTTAGGTTTTACAAACCAATTCTAATTGCAATGTCCCTAGTGTTCAACAGGAGGCAACTTCCAGTGAATGAATTACAAATCATAATACTGTGCTGTAACTAATGCAGTGGGAACATCACTTACTTAACAGAGATGCTCTGGAGATTTCACTTTATATAAGAAACCTGCCTGCTAGGAAATTGTTGTTAGTTTAAGAATCAGGCTTACATGGCTTGACCACTGTGAGAATGGTTTCATAAGCTTTGCTAGCTGGAAGAAGAAGAAGAAATTATCTCAATTGGATGTTTCATTAAGTCCTCTGAAAGGATTTTAAGTATCCAAACTTGGAAACTAGCCCTTAAATACAGACGGTAGGTTTGTGCTTTTCCTGCTGTGAATGTACTCAATTCTGCTGACAAGTGAGTCTTTAATGGTGTTTGCTGAAGTGTCTTATGTGGTCATGACCTGGGCCTAGTGGAAATTCTTGAAGTACTGGAGAAACTTACATTGAATGCCATTGACAAGTCAATTAGGGGGAACACAGTGTTTTTAAGGTATTTCCCTGTGGTACAATTGTGCAAAACCACTCCTCTCAAAGATACTTGAGATACTGCTTTCCTGATCCTCCTGGTGTGCGGGGTACTTTAGCTGTAGTGTCTAAGCTGGTCTTGGCTACTTACCACACTATTCCTTGTGTTTGTACGTGCTGCAAAGAAACATTGGCGTCTTCCATGTGAGGGACAGCTATGATCTGAACTCTTGACAGAAACATCTTAAACCTTAGGGCTAAAACTTTCTGTTGTTTGTAGTGTGGCTGAGTGCTGACTGAGAGTGGGAGAAGAAATTATCGTGTCACTCAGGTAAATGGAGGAAGGGCTAAGCCACTTCACCATTGCTGCTTTCGTTTAAATACCTCTACTATTAAAAGTAAGGGAAGTGTGAGATGTTGCAGTGCAGGTTTGCATGGGGAGGCTGCGATGCACCCATCGGTCCTCAGGCAAAGCAGCTCCCTGAGCCACTGGTTGCCCAGTGTTCCATGCACTGCACCTCCTCTCCACCTTCCTAGCTGGAAGCAGGGCATGTCTGACAGCTACTGCACTGCTGAAGTCAGCGTTTGCAGTGATGATCTCCAGGTTGGGTCGGCAGGGGAGGCCAGTGGTGGGAAGGAAGCTTCAGGAGCAAAGGAGAGGGCTCCAGTTTGAAAATACGTTCCACTTAGAATTCTGAGACTGTTCCACTGACTGCTAACATAAAGAATTAGATTTACAATTCGAAGTAAGTTGCACGGTAAAATAATTGGACTAGTGAAGCAATCTCACTCTTGCTAAATTGCTTTCCGAGGAGCCTATCCTGAACGGGGCTGTACAGCTGCTTCTGATATTTGAGCATCCTCAGGTCTCATTGACTTCTGTGGGAATTAAACTCATTGAACTCCTTACTAGGCAATTAGTTCCTTATAGGTCTAATTTTACTGCTGCAAAGTGGTAGCTGCCTTTACTACCAGTCATAGCCTGTAATCTTCAAGTTCAAACCTTAGCATGCATGTATCATTTAATGTTTCTTTTGTGAGACGTGTACTTCAGCATTTGTGCATATGTTCTGTTCCTTACTGCTTTATGTGGATAAGATCCCTGATAGTTTTGTTAGTCTGAGTGCATCATGCTAGCAAATAGAACATGCAAAACATGGGATGGAAAACCTTTCCAAAAATAATTCTGTCAAAAGTCCGTAAGACAGTGTTATGTTGATTTTGCTTCTTTTAAGTAGGAAGTGTTTGTATTGCTGTCAAAAAGGGATGGATGCATTTCAAATTAAGAGGACAACTTCATTAATATGGAGGATGAATGAGATAAAAGATGAGATAATGGAAATGATTTTTTTCTGCCTTTTATTTCCATGAGAGAAGACCTATTGAGATGCAGTATATTTACAGTCTTCAAATTACCGCAGGTCTAAGTGTTTTTGCTTTCATGGTCTCTGTTTGTGCTACTGCACATTTGGGGATGATGGACTGTGGAGCACTGGATGTTGAAATGGAGAGAATCAATAGTGTGGTACAAAAGATGAAATAACTCTGATGGAACATCAGTAAAGGCTAAAAGTTGCCATAGGGATTTGAATCTTAAAGAAGAGCTTGAGAAAGCATATTAAGAAGAATTCACTTCTCCTCCTGCACTTGTAGCGTCTTTATTCCATGAATAGAAGTCACTCAGGGGTTCTTATCAAGTACAGAGGTGAAGGAATTTGTTCTTTTCTGTATCTATGTGGTGCCCAGCACAATGCCTCCTGGGTGCGATGTGTTCCAAGCATTGTCACCGCATCATTGCTGTCTCAGGCCCCGAGCTGGCGTGAATAATAATGAAAGACTAGAGTTCTTTGCAGCCTTGTGTACTGTTCCAGGGTGCAACACATGCAGACTTCTCTGTGGGAGAAGTAGGAGAATTTTTACGACGCACAAGTTTTTCACTGTTTAAGAGAAGATGTGTTGCAGGTCTGTAGACCAGTATGCATAACCAGGAGTGTTTCCAGCTAAGAGTCTTCCCATTTGGCTCCACTTCCAGAAAATGTGCAAGAACAATTATAAAACCCAATTTTTGCCTTGGTCTTAGCACTGCACAGTACTGTGTTCAGTGATTTGTTAGGATGCACTTTGGAACATTATATCTGGAGCAGAGAGAATTGGTTGCTGAGTAACATACTTCTCAGGATGAAGAAGGCCGTCTCCTGCAAAATACCAACCATCTCTGTCCAAGCGGAACTCCACTGTTTGTTTATTTTTTTTCTTGAGTATGGACTAAGTGAGATTAGTCTGAAGTAATTCTGAGCTATAAAACAAGAAAATTGAAGAATCCCTGAATCATTTACTGGGCAGATGGAAAATGAGGGGGGTGATGGTATAGGAATGTATTCGCTGACTTCTATTTCTAAATGATGTACGCACTGTCGATACACAGCCGAATTGTGATTTCATTGGTAGCTTTCATTAGGATCTTTACACAGGAAGCACACCTGGAGCTCCACATTAGATTTTATGGATTTTATGGAAAAAGGTGCTATTGAATGTGACTGAAGATATCACAGCATGCCTCTTAACATTTCTGCTGTAATTGTGAGTGTTCCTATCCTCACTGTTATCTTCTTGCTTCCCAAACGTTTATCAGAATTACTTTCTCAACTTGTTTCTGATTTTTTTGTTTGCATCAATATGCAAATCCCCCAAATTTTGATTGCACATTGCATTCTGAAAGGATATTCACTGCTTTCATGTGCATAATTCATACTGATGTCACACTCTGGATTTCAATTAGGATTCTGACTCCATCACTCTCATAGCTTAAAAAACAAACACTGAATAAAACACGTAGCTTTGTCACAAAGATAAATGAAAATCAAAGAGGCAAATTAAGTTAAAACCATAAACACTCTGAATTCAATCCACATTCTGAAACAATGGTAGTTTAGACATGTACAACTAAACAAATATGGGAAAGCTCAGCTGTTGTGTTGAAAACCTTAGCTGCTTCTATCTAAGCAAATTGTCTGAGACTTGCCTACTAAAATGTCCCCTGTTAAAATAAAGCTATTAAGGCAGGGTTGGCATCACCATTTTTCTTTTGCAGATCAGGCGGTAGTTTCTGGCACTAGCTTTTAGAGCTGAAATAAATTAATGCAGAAATCAAGGTTAGGTCATGCACCTATCTACTTAGTTCAAAGTCAAAGCATCAAAAAGGAAGAAAAAGAATGCACTGTTGTGAAATACATTAGTGTTATTAGTTTTATGTTAAAATTCAACACATTCTTAAAAATACTGCTTCTCTCAAAATACATATGTATGTTGAATTCCTTTTTCCAAGGAATAGAGTACTTAATCCAACACTGCATTTAAGCTTGTGACTGATTTCAAGCATGAGAACACAGAACTACTCACACACTTAAAATTAAGCATGAGATTAATTGAACAAGGTTAAGAGCTCTCTGCTGGGATGAGATCAAGTGTTCAGCTATAAGGACCTGACTCTGACAGTCTTACAGTCTTTTTTTTCTGCAGTGAGACACCAATGAGACTTCATCCCCTTTGACACAGGACTGGTGTGACCAAATGCTGCTTATGCTTTAAATCTAAGAGATGAAAACTTAATCTCCAGGATCAGGCCTTCTCCCTTAATATTGCGTCATGCCAACTTCTTTGGCATCTTAAGTTTCACAGGGGTTCAGTGCAGAGTGTCTTCTAGGGAGAGTGGCTTTGCAGATGTGGTGGGAGAAGGGCTGCCAAGGGCGAGTAGTCAGGCATAGCCTAGTTAGTACAAGGAGAGAAACCATGGATTTTACCAGCTGCAGTTGATCTTCTTCCTGAGTTTAAACCTCTGATCTAAATCAGGAAGCCTAGGGACCTTAACCCAAGCTCTGCCATGTCAGAGATGAATGCCCCAAGCAGCAATCTTCTGAGAGTTTTAGGTTTTCATTCTTTCAGGAGTCTCTGAACCCGAAGGTCTCCAGTACACAGTCTGCCTCTAAACCTGCAGGTCTGAGCTTCAGTGTTTCATGGGGCAGGCAGTGGGAAGGCAGGCAAAGGGTGTAAAACTCAGACACTTCAAAAAAAACTTTGTGAGTCACAAAATAGAGTTCCTGCCCAAATCTGCTGTATTTCTGAGTGTGACGTCAACCCTTCTTTTTGTCTCTACTTTCAGGTTGCTCCTGTAATTAAAGAAAGGATGATGAAGAAGGGCAGCATGATGCTTGGGTACCAGCCTCACCAGGGCAAAGTCAACTTCTTCCGCCAGGTGGTGATCAGCCCGCATGTTAGTCGTGAGGACATGGACTTCCTGCTGGATGAAATTGAACTGCTTGCTAAGGACTTGTAGCTGTAGCTCCCATAGCACCAGGTGCTGCTTGAGTGTGACATTTAGGGAGAGAGAACAGCAGCAGCATTCTGGTGCTATTTTGTAAATGGTAGTAAAAAGCTTGACATATAGTTTGGAAACTGTCATTTTGTGGAGTGATGTTGAGAGCTTTGCAGGTAAAACACCCCTCGACAGGAAAGGCTGAGAATGGCCGGCGGCAGGCCAGCGCTCGCAGCACTGCTGCCATTCTGGGAAGTGTTTCCTTGAGAAGGGAGCACTTCTGAAAATGGTGTGTACATCCCAGGGAGGTATTTTACGGGTTGCCTGTGCCCAGTGTAGCTCAAACTGGTCATTTACATGTGCAGGCAATACTCCTCTGAAGTTACTGTAATGAGTGGATTTAGCTCAGTGAGCCTTAAATGCTAATTAATACTCTTGTCTGCTCTGTCAATATTTTAGTTTGGTGTGTGTTTAAGGGTAGAGGCTTGATTGGTAATTACACTGATAAGACTGGAAATTGTGGACTTATATGAAGAGTTCCTCATGGCCCCTAACTAAGTGGACTGCCTGGATTTTGGGCTGTGAGCTCAGACAGGTGGTAGAATGGGGCTTGGAGGGGCTGTGCAGTCACCATCCTGTGAGATTTGAAGGTCCCACCTGCACGAAGGCACGAGCAACTAATATTGGCCCTGCTTTGAGCAGGTTGAACTAGATGACCTGTTAAGGCCCCTTCAAACCTACAGGATTTTGTGATAAAGACAGTTGTTGGGCCCAGTCAGTGTTTGCCAGTGTTGCCCACCCAAAATATCACCACCACTTTCACAGAGCTGAGAATATCGGAATAGCACTTAGAACTTCTTACCTCTTTGTTAACAGGAATTACCTACCGTTTCTGAAGGGCTTTTCCCTTTCTTCTGTTTTTAAAGTGTAAAGATTTATTTAACAGCTTTTAGATGCACTTTAAAATTATAACAGAAAAATAATATATTTACATGAAATATAAGTATTGTTATGCATGGTGACTATATATTAATAATACAGCAGAATTACTTATCTGTCATTGTCTATGTTTTCCTACAGATTTGAGATGGCTCAGTCGTATGTTCTCAGTGTTTAATTTATATTTTGACACTGAAATTAAGTGGTGGTGAGTAGAGAAGTCTGTTTGAGATGTTAGAATATGAACATCTTGAACATTTTTGTTCAATCTTAAGTTGGAAAATTAATTTCTAAGTTTTATGTTAAGAATTACAGTGTACTTTTGATCTGTTTTTATTCTATAAAGTGATGCATTTTGTAAAGATAGGAATATATTTCTTGGGGTGAAGTTCTTGCAGCAAACTATTGGAAATAACCATGTTGTTCACCTTGTTATCAACACCTACTTAACTTCAATGTTCAGGTGTTTGTTTCTTATTCTGTATTTGAGGTAGCACTGACCGACCAATATGAAGCTTTCCGCTACTATGTTTTCTGTCCTGCT
>NW_009701735.1:89799-109062 GCF_000703405.1 Apaloderma vittatum
TGTCTTTAAAAGCAATGCTTTCTTGTTTTCGTTACCTACATTGTACTAGGATCCAACATTGCCTGACATTCCTAATTCCAGTGTCCAGGAGATGGTGTGGATCGCTTAATCATTTACTGCCTTGGGCTTCTGCCTGTACCAGCTGTCATGATCCTGGAAAGCCCCTGAATAAATTCAGGGCCCATGAGGCTTATGTAGCCTCCCAGGCACTGCAGGTGGAGTGCCGAGTACCCAAGGGATGGTGGATGGATGGGATGACTTTGCTGTTGCTTCTTGAGTTAGACAGGACCGTTACCCCTTCTCCTCTTTTTTGACCTTGAAGGGAAAGACAGAATACAGCATCAGGATGTTTTGTTTGTGGTCCAGATTCTTAGTGAATACTTTGTGTTTTTTTTGATTCAGGGGGAGATATGTCACCTTCCATCGGTTAAGAATTTGGTCTGTGGTGTTTTGTGATGCCGCTGCTACCAAAAAAGGTGTTACTGTCTTGTTTCTCATCATGTTTTTAGTGCATTTCTCTATTTCCATATACTGTGACATGGCACATGTCAGACCGAAGTAACACGGTTCCTTTCTGTAGCAGTAATGACTATGGTATTTTTAAATGAGAACAAAATGCGACTTTTTTAACATTTGCAGAGAATAGGTCTCTGATCAACATGTGCACTGATTTCTTCAAAGGTATAGATTAACCTTCCAGCGTGATGTGAACACCTTATCTAACCTCTGTATATTTTCTATTATTTCTGACCCCTTATCACGTCCCAGGTGTGCAATATGATGATCTCATTTCAGGACTAATGTAATGTTCTTATAGTTGCCTATTTAGGACTAGTATTTACAAAATGTCTATTTTGTAGCTGGAGATTTAAAAAAAAAAAGAGAAATAAATTACACACTTATAAGTACTGGCTGTGGTTGTTTTTTATCAATCTACAACAACAGAGATGTATACAAAGAAAGTACTTATGAGCACTCCAGACAAAGAAGCAACTGCCAAAAGAGCTTTAAAATGTGAAACCTAGTTTAATTCTGCTTCAGGATTTTATCTGTGTGTGGTGCCCATATCATCTTTAATAAACATCTTGAATGAAAAAATGTCACAATTTATCTTACTTTTGCTTTGGAACGCAGAAGCTATATTTTCTGTGCAGAAATGCCCGTTTTATTTATTTTTTACTATTCTAGGTAGATGAGATTAGCCCTTGAGCTCCCTTGCCTAGTTACTGACAAGCACCATCTCTTAGGGTGCTAAACCAAGTTCTGGAAGTCGTGAGGTACAGGTATGAACAGATGTAGAAGCTGATCTATTGGCTGTTTGTCATTTCTTGTGTCTACTGCTAATAATCTTTTCTCGGTAGGAAAGGAAGCATTTAGTCATAAGGGATGCTGAGGAAATTTTTGCTCTTAGTTTTTTGGATGCATCTTCTGAGAACTTTTGGCATTTTGTGGTGGGTCCACATAAAAATCACCTACACAAATCATTGTGCCTGGAACAAGGAGTCTGTGTCTCAGGACTTCTAATATGATTTTCTGTGATAGATTAATACTAATCAATAGAGTCTGGCTATGTGTGATTTTAATACTTTTAAGTACCACAGATTTAACTGGAAACCCTAGCTGGATTAGGCCCTGAGTTTTATCACTGGGATCTTTCATTTCAACACCGGCAGTTTGGCACTCAGAACACCTCAGTTTATCTAGTCAAAGTTTGCGCCTAGAAATTCAGATTTATCTTTATTTCTGTGTGACTGAATCAAAATGTATTTTCATTTGTACCTTTCCATGATGCATTAAGATGCTTTTCAAATATCATTTGACCCTTATAGGACAAGAAATGTCCTCTAAAAAAAGCCTGGTAGAACTGGTAGAGTTGAATTCCCAGAATGCTAGGTAAGAGCATGTACAAAGCTGTTATGTGCTTGAGACTCGTACACACAGACCAAGGCATTAGTCACTGCTCAAATATCTTTTTTTATTTTTAAATCCTTGATTTGGCTTACGAAGCTAACTAAAAATGTTGAAGGCAGAGGAGAATAATTCAGAAATACTAAATGTTAAGTCTGCTTTCTCCTATTATGTTACACAGGAGCTCTATGACAAGCCAAAGGTAAGCTCAAAGCGTCATTTGAGTCCTGCATTTTCAACAGTGCCAGTTCTGCCCAGTCTCTCTTCCCTGTTGGCTACTTCCATGGGCTTTCCAACAGGAGGCTGAAATGTGTTCATCCTGGAAATCAGTTGTAGGTAAGGCCCACTCACGTGCCTGCCGTCCTTCCTGTGGTGTAATTGGTAAATGCTGATAAATCATTTGGGCTTATAAGCACTGTGTCTTGTACAGTAACTGCTAAATATTGCTGTTACATCCCGAAATAATGCAATTGCACACATTATGTCTTAATTGCACATGCTGATTGCAGGTTAGATGCAATCAAAGCAGCACTGCCTGGCAGATGCACTGTGCAAGCCACAAGAAACCCTGGTGGAGGGGTTTTCTTTCTTTAAATTGAATCTAGTCTCCCACAATTACATGTTTTTTCTTTGTATGTACAATTAGATGTTATTACTCTAATGCTCTGACTACGCAATTATCAACCAAAAATTACTTTGGGAAGCAAAACAAAACAAGGAAATTCACACAGTAAGAGGTAAAATAAAGAGAACGTCAAAGGTTTCGAGGCAAACCCACAGAAGGAACAATGGTCGCACAAACAATTAACCTCTGCTAAACCTAATGTACGTGAAGCAGTGAAGCAGTAGCAATTGTGAAGTCATTAAAGAACTCATATATACCCTGACACTACAGCGATCTGCCCCAGCATAGCATGGTCCATCCATTGATCCTGGAGAAGCCCTTTCAGAGGGCAGAACACTTTATAGTACTTTATAGTACCGTAATAATTTTTCTGTGTATCAGGGTAGAGTTTGTTTTAAAGCAGTCTCAATATTAAAAGTGATACTGGAAGGGTATTCTTAGAAAAGCCTGACAGAGATGACCACTTTAATCCTTAGTAGCTCATGTAAACTTTAAATTCATTTAAAAAACCCCACTAAAATCTTTGTTTTATGAAGGATAAAGGCAGACAATAGAATGCGAATGACATGGACCCTTAATAGTTCTGCGAAACACAGATATTCTGTGTTTTGATGAAGTAATTTCATTCTTGTAAGTAACTTGGAGAGGGTTAATTTCTACAGAGATATTTAAAAATGAAAAGTATCATGAAAGCACTTTATTTATCCTGCCCCTTTCATGCCAGGTGATGCAGATTTTTACTCTTGTTCTATCTCTGTGCCCGTTCTCATGTCTGGAATTCTTTCAGAGGGTGGAGATTTTCAGTATTTGTCACCATAGGAAAAACGTCAGAGTAGCAGAAGGGGGAAGATTTGAAAGCTGAAGCAAAAGCAGTGCTCAGGTTGGTGTCTTGAAGTGACATTTTGACTTCTCTTTCTCAGCAGTGGATTTGTGTAGATGCTCAGATGATGATCACTCACCGCTCCTGTCAGAACTATAGTAACAACACGATTAGGAATTCGCTATGCACTGTACAATGTGGGAGACGAGTCTGGCCTTAGGAAGCTAAATAAGACTAATGGTGGGAGAAGAAAATGTTAGCTGTGCTCTTTTAAGGAAGAATTATGTACAAGGAACTTAAAACTTGTAAAACTAACCAGAGAGGTTTCTGGAGAAAAAAAAAAAAAGTATTTTCTAGACTGAATTCTTATAGTATTTGATGTGATATCATTTGGAAAACCTACGTAAGATGGGAAGCAGGAAGGAAAATGTCAAGTTGGTAGGACTAGTGAAAGATGAAAACAAGGGATGGAGAAAGGAGGGTATCACTCAAGTACTGGCATTGATTCTGGGCTAATCTAGGTTCATACTGTCATCACTAACCCTTTCAGAAAGATCAGATATATATTCAGGAATTTTTCTGATGCTGTGTTGGAAGTTTAGAGCTTTACATGCATGAAGAACTAGGTTTAATTTTAAGAAATTTTAGAGCTTTTAGCAGGATAAACACAGTCAAATAGTGCAAAATCTTTGAGGACTTGCAAAAATGTGCAAGAACTTTTTGGTAGGATGTAGTTAATACTTGGGAAACAGAAAATTGGGGCGATAAGTATAACAATGCCATAAATAGCAGCATATGAGCTAAGACTAAATGCAATATAGATATGTCAGCCAGCTGAGAAATTTGGTGGTAATCATCAAATCAGATTTAGCCTCTTCTCTGGAGCACAGCAACAAGGAAACCCTTGCTGGGCAGCAGACTCAGTGACTGGTCCAAACCTGTGTTCCCCACCTTTGTTGTCTGAAGCTGTGAGCAGTAAGCAGTGACAATATTAACTGATGCCACAGAGCCGAAGAGCAGCACTGCCTAGTCGTGTGCTCCATCTACTGGTGTGTCCTCTGGTAACCAATCGGTGCCACACAAAGGATGTCTCTTCCAAAGAGCACTCCTGGACATCTCACATGTGGCAGAGGAAAGAATTGGAACTAGAACTCCTTGGATTTCTCAGACAAAAATAATCTGTTAGAAAATGTTGCTTTTCAGTCTCCTGTGAAAACACTGGATTTCAATGGGCTTTAGGGAAGCACACGCAGACCTGTGACCATTTCTTATCATCCTGCCTAAATAGTGATGTGGATGTGTTTCTGTGCTGTGTAACCCATGATGACAGTGGTGTGTCTGGGGCATCCAATGAGGAGCTCAGAGTGAGAGTAAAAATGCACTTCCCTGACTCTGAGCCTCTCAGCTGAGCAGTGATTCCTTATTCTTGCTCTTTACAAAGGTTAAAAATGGAGTCAGAAGCATACACACCACTTATAAGCTGCATGGCCTCAGAGTGCAGAGCTTCCAGGCTTGGGTTTTTGTTTTTTTTTTTCTGAAGCAATCTAAATGTCTGGGGTTTTCTTGTGTTTTCCTTTCCATGACAAATATTGATATTCTATGGCAAGTTACAAAAGAGGATGTCCTGCCTCCGTGCCCCAGTGCATTTTGGAATTTCCCGTAGAAGAAGATTTCCAGCTTCTTGACCACCCTGAACTCAGACCTTTGGAGACACAGCCAGAACATAGAACTGAACTGCAACCCCTGTGGCAGGAAAGGATCTTCATATGTTTTTGAGATAAGATGACGTCCATCCTGAGATGGGAACAGTGATATCAGAGAGATAATGTCTAACCTTTGCCTGGTCTATAATTCATGACCAAAAATCCTGGATGTACTGCAGCCTTCCTATGAGGTTTTCTTAGTGGATAATCTAGATTTTACCCTGCTATGCCTGATCTATCCACCATGATTAGGGCCAACACATATCTCTTTTCAACTACTACATGTTCAAAGACTATTATCTTATTGCCTCTTAATTATCTTCTTTTCCAGTCCTACATTATGGCCATTCTTCCCATGTTTCCTCAGCGGACATGTCTGAAAGTCTTCCGATTATTCTGCTGTTCAAACCAAGGCAGAGCAATAATCTGAAACCTGACCAGGTTTTAAAAGGGAGTCAGGATCACATTGTACATCTCTCAGCTACTGAGAGCTGTTTCTGCATCACGGTGTGACCCTCACTTTCTTTTGTAACAGCAATACACAATTGACTCTTGTCAGGTTTGTGATCCAGCATTAGAGTTTCCTTGGTCAACTGCTCTACGTGGCTTTTCACCATTAGATAGCTGTACACTTAATTACTCTATTGTAAGCATTGCCATTAAAGAGGGTGATGTTATTCAATCCATCAAGAACAATTTGAATTGTCAGTCCATCCTGCAGCCCCTCACACCATGCTGCAGTTTGCAGATTTAATAAGCATGTATTTTCATCTATCGCCTAGGCTATTATTTAAAATATTGAATAGGTGCTAGACTCAGGTGGCTGTGGAACCATACTCAATGCCTCCTAGTTACTATCTACACAGTAACTATTACATCTTTCAAGTGGCCTTGTACCCACTCTGTACTTGAATTTAGACCACATTTCCCTGGTTTGTGAACAAGAATATCACTTGAGGTGATATCAGAAGTCTTTCTCAGCTCAAGATACAAAGTGTTTACTTTATTTTCTCCATTTTACGAGAGCTACTACTCTGTAGGAGAAAAAAAAAAAAAAAGACAAATCCATGTTGACTCCTACCCTCTTATTCTTTTCCAGTTGCTTTCAAATAGTGTGATTCTTACTGCCACTTGTAATTTCCTGAGATGCAGGAAACCAAATAGGTTCCCCAGCTCCTTTTCCTCCCTTTTAAATGGTAAGTACCACCTCTGACCCTTTGGCAACATGGGAGCAAATTGTACCACTGCAGAAATCCTTGCTGGAGCATGTTGCCACTCAAAGACTTTGGCCCTGAAGTTGTTGATTCTAAGGTTGGCTATGGATGGAGCTGAGGCTGGAGGGTGCTGAAAGTCCTGTCAGAACCACGTGCCTGGGTGCTGACTCTGTGGGAATGCAGGGGTCTGGGAAAAGGAGGATTGGGGGGGGGGGGGAAGGGGCTGCAAAACCTTGCCTTGCTACAGAGCTGTGCTGCAGCTGGAACGTGCATTTGGTTTTGGAGATGGACACATACGCCCATTTTATGCAGAAGAGTCAGAGTAATCAAAAACAAGCACAAATGGCTCTGAGATTGTGAGGACAAATTTCATCCAGATCAGTCAGACTGGAACAATGCAATCTACTAAGAGTTTTCCACCCATTTCTTATCCTGTGCTCATTTGAGAATTAATAATTTATCGCCTGATTGTAGCTATAGAGAAGACTGGAACAACCAAATAAGTACTAAACATTTTGACCTTTCTAGCCACCCTTTTTTTCAGTTGTGCTGGGATTTCTGATCTGAAGGGATTTCTTTTCAGATGTTTTTATGTTTTTCTTCATTAAAAAAAAACCCTTGGTATTTATTTTGCTGGGCTTCGCTGGAACTGGAAGATAAAGACACTGCTCTGGTCCTCAAATGTTGAGTCTGATGAGGCAATCGTAGGACATTTGCATAAACCATTTTAGAAAAAAAAAGCTCCTCTCCCTGCCTGATTAAGAGACCTCTTCCCATAATTACTGTCTTAATGAAAGCACTACATGCAGTTCCCAATACCTATACTTTCATTTTACTCTTGAAAGACAATTAAAGCAATTAATTAAAAATGCAGTTCTTACCAGAAAGTATAGCAAAAGGTAGTCACAAGCACACATAAGTTATTCATCAGGGCATTTAATAACCTCAAGTTAATAATTTTATTAGTGTCAAGATCTGTGGCTCAAGCAAGAAATGCTGTGATGGTGAAAGGAGTCTTCTGCTCTACAGCGTTCACACATTCCAATTGCTAATGCGTTGACTGCACGTATAGAAAAGGAGATGAAAAAAGATTAAAATCATCATTTGACCTGTCTGACCCTGTATCCAAAGCTTATTTAATGCATTTGTCCATGAAATAAATTTTCATCTCTTCTAGAAGCTAATATGATTGATTTTGCACATCAGGGCAAGTAGTGCAAAAATACAGAGCTCCAGCCTAGCTAATCCACATGGCTATCAGGACCAAGGATTCTCAAAATGTCAATTGGAAAATTAAAAAGAAAAAAATTCTTTGTAAAAATCTGTTGTATTGCTTGCTAGGATTTTGGAAGCAAATACTTCAATGTGGCAACACATAAAGAACAACTAGTTTTTAAGTTAGTTTATGAGCACTTGCCATATGTTGGTGGGGAACGTGCGTTGTCCATACTAAAAGTCTGCCTATAATCCAGAGACGTATTAGATCAGCTTGCTGGAGTCAAACCTGTTGACCTCAGCAATGTTACAGTAGAGTGAAGGAATGATTTTAAAGGGAGCCTTTGAACGCCCAGGGAGTTGGCTTCATCTAGCCAAGGTTCAGCTGCCTGATTGTTCATGGCCCCTGCTCAGGCTTCCTCGTGGCCCCACCAGAGAAGGACCTGCCCTGCCCTGGGAACCAGTTTTAGGCCAAGCTGGTGATGTGGTGAAGAATGTGAGGTGCTCCTGCGTCACTTGCTCGCTCTTGGGAGAGTTTCCCCAAAAATGTTTTACAATGAAAAGTGAACCTTCTTCTGCCAAAATATTTTCCCCTAGAGCTAATAAAACCAAATTAGACTTTCCCTGATCAGGAATCAGTTTTGTCTGGTTGTGTGTCATGGATATAATAAACAGTTTATACTTGGGCAAAGGCTGTGTTTAAGTATGGCTGAATTCTGTTTGGTTTACTGTGATTAACCTAAACAGTTTATAAATGGGTGAAGTAAATTAATTTAAATTCTTTCTCCATTTCCTATGGCTTTGTTAAGATTACATTCTTAAAACAACTATTCTATAAATTATTTCAAAACAAGCAAATTAATGTTAACATTCCTACATTAAAATGAAATAGCGTTTTGTTTTTTTCCTCTTATTTAATAAAGCTTATATGTGTTTTCCAGGACTCAGGCTAAACAACCTGCTGCTTAATGGGAAATGCCCCTAATGCCTTAAAACATGTGAACATTTTGCTAAGCCATTCACAGCATTGCAAGAAAAATTTCAGTCTATAATCCCTTGCAAGTTGCTTCTACAAACTCCTACTCAGTGGTGAGGCTGAAGTGTCGGTGATGTTTTCATGTTGCAGAAATACTGCTTCTGCTTCTCACATGGGGATTAGAGGAGCAAAAGGGGTTGGAGCCAAGGCACATGAGCAAATCTGTGTAAAAGCATACGAGGCTTAACTACTGGAAAATTAGAAGTCTTGTAATGAGATTTAAGTCCTGTTCAAAACCTTTTAGCTAATTCAAGGTACGGTCTACTTTCTTCTGCCTCCAGGAGCACCGGATGGCTTATGGAAAGCGAGTATTTCAGTTGAAAAGAATCGATACCCTGGCTTTAATTCACCAAAGGAGGAAAGCTCACCTTTCCGGAAATAAGGCTGGATTCAAGAAGCAGCATTTGTCATCCTTCACTTGCTAAATGCCCCTCTTATGAATGGGCTGCTCCTGAATACACTGTTAACCCACGTGCTGCAAGTTATAATTCTCCTTGGAGGAAGCACTGTGTAGATATTTTTTGTGGTGGTGTGAGCAGATGAGCTTTGTGTTTTCTTCTGCTAGAGTCTTTCTCTAACAGCATTCAGTCCAGTTTTGTTGGACCAAAAATGAAATGCTGGTTTTGACATTGTAGTCATTCACATAGCTTGTATAAAAAGCTTTGGTGTTTCCAGAAATAGCGTTTTACTTTGAATGACTCTTAAACAAATGTTGCAACAATGCACTGAAGGATCCCCGAGTAGGCCTTGCGCTTTCATCTCAATCTTTGAAGCAACTGCCCTTGGCACTTCTGAGTCTGGGAAGGTATTTTTTATTCATTGCCAAATGATGTATTTCCAATTTAATATCAATATTTTTGATAATAATCTTTCTTTTTACCGCGCAGTTATAGCAAGACAGCCTTTCTGGATGAGTGCAGAGATCCTCTCAGCATTCACACACATGTATAACAAAGTCAGTAGATAAAGACCAGCCTTTGAGACCTAAAAATTTGCAGCCACAGACAGACAGATGTTTATCTCAGGAGAAGTTTATGCTGTCTTCTCTCTGAGAGCTAGAAAGGCAGTGTTCACCTTCAAGCGAAAGCAGGCATTAGACGCAATCGATAGCTTCTGTAAATCATTTTCTAACCTTACATGGTTTCCAGCAAGGTTGAAGCGTGAAGACCCTGGCATATTTGCAACAGAAGGAAGTCTATTTCTGGAGCTCTTTGTGCAAAACAGAAAGTGCTAGGTTTTGGCAGGGAGTGGGAGCCTGAGGAGCTCCACTTCTGTAGCTCACTCTACAACTCTGGTAACATGTCCTGCATCCCGTGTCAGTTTAGCTCATCCTAAATCAAGCACTCCCCTAAGCCCCACACGCAGCCAGCTGCTGGCTGAGGCACTCTGCAAAACCCAGGATATTTCAAATGTCCTTAGGTTATACTGGCAGGCGACTGCACCGTACCCTGCTGAAAACCCTGCTGCAGCAGAGCTGCAAATGTTAGTAAGGAGGGGTCTTTTGAGTCCTGGATCAGGGGTTAGGAATCACGGGGTCAGGGGGAGGGTGGGGGCAGTGCTTGTGACAGTCGAGGGTGAAGGCAGGGGTAATGTGAGTTGCTCACCTGGAAGACAAATCTGTGGAAGCTTCACCCCTGGGGTGTCATGAAGGAACAATGTGGTTGTCCGCTCCTTCAGAAAATAAAGGAGATAGCCCTGGTCCAGGGCTCCTCACGCAGTGCTGGAGGAGGTAACAGGTAAGCCTGTCTGAAGAACTAAACGCGTAAGCTGGTTAGAAACATGTGTGATGCGTATTTCTTTTGGGCTTTGCTTCCTCTGCCTCAACCCTGCCCTAAATAAGCAAAATGGTGATGTATTAAACAGGCATGTTCAATGGATTTACTCTGGTGTTGTTTCTGAAGGAGGAGACTGGTAATCAGGATGGTCCCTTCTGGGAAGAGGAGGGGACCATGGGCAGGGAGGGGAGACAAGACGTGGGAGGAAGGGCACGACTCCAGCCTGAGCAGAAGCAATGGTGAGGTGCCCTTTGGGAGGTTGCAGGGCTGAACTCGATGTTTAAACCCCAATATCTAATGCAGGTCTTGCTCTGAATCACAAATACAGTGAGTTGCTTTCATGAGAGAAAGACCACAACCCTGATCCAAAACCAGATGGAGGTCACTGGGCAGACTGGTTCAGGCACCTGAAGGTGCCCAAGAGGAGCAGGGAGGGGATGGTGGTAGCTTGGACTTGAAGCCACAGATGGATGAAAGAAAAGAAAGAGCAAGGATAATTTGCTTTTTGTTTCTTCTTTCACAGGAAAGCCTTGCTGCAGCAGAGGAGGAAGAGGAGGAGCGCTTTCAGCGGTGAACAACACACAGGAGATGGCTAACCTGGGAAAAAAATGCCAGGGATCTTTGCTCTACTTGCTTTCCCATGGTAATATGTTTGTGAAACAGACATTTCAGCAGTGGGAGTCTAATCACGCTGACTTGATCAGGTGTCCATTTTAATTTTTAAGAATTTAGCTGCGTAAATGCAACTGTCTGAAGAGAGGTTTATCACCATTATAACTAAGCAAAGATAATTTATGAGCTGCCATGTGCCTTTTCCTCGTCATGAAATGATTACATGGTGCTCAAAGCATTCATTAGTGAAGAGTTTTAAGTCTATTTCCTGGGCTTTGTCTTCCAGGAGCCTTGCAATTTTGCCATATTGCAACAAGCCACTGATCTTCTCCTCAGCTTTCTGCCCATGAGCAAGGCCTTTCAGCTGCCAGAGATCAAAAAAAATAGGTGGGAGCTGTCAATAAGTCAAGGCATAGTGAGGAAATATGGTCTGGACAGCCAGGCTGGGACACCATGGGATCATGTTTTCGCAGGTCATGCTGGGAAATACAACCCAGTAGGACACAGGTGCCTGAAACAAATCCAAACACATGCAGTGAGGTTCATTGCTTATACAACCCAAGATGGGATTGGAATTTTTACCCTCCCCACCAGCAAGAGCCTTCTGAACATGCACATGGTGTGCACCCACTTACATTGCTAACTAATACGCACAGGCAGCCAAACTGCATTCAGAAACAAGAAGCAGACAATCTGGAACAGAATTCACGCTATCTTCTTTGTGGCCAGCGGGAAAAATTGCCATAGGCAGCGGTTTATTAAAAACATGATGACAAAAAGAAAAAAAAGAAGAAAAAAAAAAAAACAAACCTAGCAGGAGAGAAAGAGCGAGCTAAGGATCAGGAAGTAAATTAATCAATGTCCCTCTGGAAGCAGAGGAAGCCCTTGGGTCCCAGCACAGCTGGCTTGACAAGAGGACAATATTGCAGGTGTTCTACATGTGGCCCAGTTTGTTTCCAGGAGCATTCAGAATAATGATGTCTTAATGCCTTTCCTTTTCCCTTCCACCTCAGAATCTGGGTCATGATGGTTTTTTCTTTTATCATTTGTGTCTGCTCCAGCAGCAACTGGGAATATCCTAGAAGGAGATGAAAAGTGGACTTGGCAGTCCTAGGTTAACTGTTGGACTCTATGATCTTAGAGACCTTTTACAATCTAAATACATCTAGGGTTCTATGATTCTATTGTGCCTGGAGTTATGTGAACTGATAACACAGTGGCAGGCTGTGCTGGGAAAATTTGCCATTCAGTTTAGACCACTGCATGGTTCAGCAGTAAACCCTAGAATTGCACAGCTGGAGCATCCCTGCTGTGCAGCCTGGTGAAAAAAATGCTGACTTACATGCTAATTAGGAGCTGTTTACAGAAGAGTGTCAAATATCATAGTTAGAATAAGCAAGGTAGGCAAAAACCTTAACTGAAAAAAAAAATATTGGAAGGATATAGTGTACTTTATTTCAAGGATATAGTGTACTTCAAGGCTGAAACGTCTGTGGAGTTTGCCTGCTATATTTTCTTGCTATACTTTATATTTGGCTTTGTAACACTTAGTTTGCCATGTTGTTATGCCCAAAAGTCTTAGACTTTGAACTAGTGTAAACAGGCTGTCAGGGCTTGAAGCTCTTTTGCCAATGCGCAGCCAGCAGCAGGGACTGGTGCGGGGTGGCCACTGCCACCAGGGCACTGACAGACACTGGGGCTGACTACAGACTGAGCCAGACAACCAGCAAGCACAGTGTCTGGTTCCTGCCAGACTCAGTTATTCTGCAATTCTGCTCAACTCATGAACGAAAACACCTGGGTGCCTGTTTGGGTTCAACAGGAGATATTCAGCACAGCTCTATGGAGGTTTGGCACCAAAATACAGTCCCTGAAAAAGATGGTGATGTCTGGAGAGTTTTGAATGTCTACATCAGGCTTAGATTCAAGCTATGTCATGCTAGAGGCAATTTGAGGGGGTGGAAGAAAGGTGTCTCTCTCTTTGTTCCCGTAGTGCTTGTGTTCTGCACGGCTTTCATTGGAGGGGTAGCAGCTTAAAAAGGGGAAAGCTCTGACTGGAGATCAGCAGCTGTAAGGCAGAAGCACGTTAATCATACAGCTCTTTGTGACACAGATTTAGAGGGCTGTCTTCCATCTCACTTCAACACCAGCACCAAAATGACTGAGTTTTACCTAAGTAAGAACTTATCTGCACTGAGACTTGAGCAACTAAAAGTAGGAACCCTCTTCTCCCTCCTCTGAGACTAGGGAAGGTTTTACAGTGCCGGGACTTAACTGGCCAGTGAATTCGGGTTCTGCTGAAGGGCAGGATGGAGACGTAGCAAAGCAGGACACATGAGCATGACATTTAGGCCTCTGGTGGGAAAGAACAGGCCTGAATCATTTTAGGATAGAGTTCATTTTAGGAAGAGCCCTCTCCCTATTCTGGATGGTCCAGAGACGAAAGACAAACTCAAGTTGGTGTTATTTTATTTGCTCCAATAAACATTTGATTTATACAAAACAAAACAGACCAAAAAAAATCCAAAACTGTTTAAAAGCAAGTTAAGTGCTTGAAACTTTTGATATACGAGAGTATATGTTGTTTACATTCCTATTTCATACAGGACGTACAGGTGAAATTTTCCTTAAAAGAATAAAAATTTTCCTTTACATGTAGTAGTAAAAAAAAAAATTTCCCTTAAAAACGTCAGTATTGTCAAGAACTACCGGATGCCATTCCTTGGCCTTCGGTGTGGATGGAGGAAGAGAAATGGGCTGAGACAATTCCTCTCTTCCAGCTCTGGGCATCCGAGGCAGTGACGGGGAGCGGCGCAGCGCTAGAAGGCAGGGGGTCTCGTCACTGCCTGCAGCCCTGTATCCTACAAAAAAACCCAATCCCCACCCTTATAAAATTTGACATAGTATCCTCTGAATTCCACTGTGGTTGTGAGGTTTTCCCTGCCACAGCTCTATTTAAATTTGAGTAGTTTGGTTAAAATGAGAAAAAAAAGAAAAAAAGAAGAAAAAAGCAGATATAAAACCATTTTGAATAAAATATCTGTCATCATAAATCTTAACTCCTATCTGAATAAGCATGGCTCCTATTGACTTACACGGCAATGTCTTCTAGAGAAATATCGACGTTTATCTGCCAAAGATGTTTAATAAATTACACCAGATGCATCTGTACAGGACTGGTTTGTGCTGGCTGAATTTCTAATTTCCAAGGCCTGCTTACATGCCACAGGGAAGAAAAAAAGTGAAAAAAATCACTGCAGAGCTCCTGAAGACAAAATTATCACTTATTAAACACACTGCTGTCATTTGTATAGACCCAATGTGATGTCAACTGTCTTAAACGGTTTGGAGAACTGAAAGAATGTAAGCAATGTCTGAGGGATCCTTTTGGAATGAATAGTCTTTCTTGAGTTTTGGGTGATTTTTTTTGTTAATTGCTGACTTGCTGAGGGCGACCCTTCATGCAAGCAGCGCTGAGGGCAGGATATGCCATTAACCTCCTGCTACGGAGCTTTCCCTCACGTCCAAGGTCCTTTTGCAGAAATAAAGGCACCAGCTGTTGTCTCTTACTTTTCTCTATAAAGTGTGGAACAGAGTCAGACTGTGGTGTGTCAAGCAACTAGACATGTTGTACAGGGAAAAAAAAAATTGTTCTTACAGCAACACAATCAAGGTAAAAGGAAAGAAAAAAGATAGCATTGCCTGCACTCAGAATGCACAGCAAATATAAAACATCTGCTTGGATTATTGCTGTCCCTGTCTGGTTTGGTGGTGGGGATGGGAGGAGGGGAAAATGCATCCTGCACATATTTTGCAACTTACTTGCAAGCAGCACGACTTCAAACCAATAAACATATAACATAAGTGACCTCTGTATCAAAACAAACGCTTGGGAGGGACCAAGCGTCCTCGCACTCCAGTTCTGGGACATTGTGAGGACGACAGGGTTAAGGTAAGAGGGCAAAGGTATCCCTGAACCTTCCAAAACGTGCTGCAGACAGGACTGCGTAGCTACAACTGCGAAGCCAAACTGGCCCGGCTGTTGTGAGACTGCTGCTCCTGCATCTGCAAAGTGCAGGGCCACAACTGGGTGGTTCCTGCACATGCTTTGAAAGTCATCTTCTTATTGCAGATTAGTCCAAGCTTTTTGGCAGAGCGCTTAGTGCACAGCTGCTGGTGTTATGCTACACCAGTCTCCCCAGGCTCCTTCCCTAAGGCGGAGGGACCTCTAATGCACCGGTAAATTCCTGGAAGCACTTTTTTAAAAACTCTTTTTTTTTCAAAGCACGGCTGTTTACATATATATATATAGGTAGAGAGACAGATATATACATACACACACATTTTATAGATATATATGTGCGTATATGTATATATATAAAAATAGCATTTTCATAGTTATATACAGGCATTAATAAAGTGCATAATGTTATTGGCTATTTTGAAATCTTATTTCCTGAGGAAGTGCTAACATACGTAGCTCCTCCTACGGCATGATGCTGGCAGCCAATGCTAGAGTATGACACTTACTCCCTGGCTCTTCATTCCCATGAGTACATCTCCCTGTCCAGAGCTGGAGCCTAAAGGGAGTAGTGACAGCCTCAGTCCTCCAGGAAGCAAGTCAAGGCATCGAACGAGACTTCTTCCTTTGCCAAGGTGAACGTTCTAGGAGCGACTTCTCTCCATTTTGGAGCTCTCAGGTTCACGCTACTTGGCAGTGGTCACAGAGCCATCTTCAGGGATCTTCTCCTCCGAACAGCTTCTTCCCGAGAGCTTGTCGTGGTGTTTGAGCTCACTGAAGCGCTCGGCGACGCACTGTGCTGTGAGCCGGGCCTCGGGGTCGTGGTCCCAGCACTCAATAAGAGTTTCACACACCATCTGGATGCCCTGCAGAGAGCACAGAGAGAGCAGCCGTGATGGGGCCAGTCACCACCAAAGCCCATGTGGGAGGTTGCTTTAATGCCCTCTGAAGTTCAGGGGGTTACTCATGTATGTTCTGGATGTCCTTCATGGGCTCTGCTGCTACTGTCATGGGGATATGCTTTTTTACTCTTTTCTTTTTAAAGTAAGAAACTCTACTGCAACATTTTCAGCACTTTAGTTTGTACTGTCATGTTCTGATACTTTATAATAAGAAAAATGATGTTTTGGACTAGTACTATAGAATCGAGTCAGGGAGGTTTAATAAATATGATCACAATTCTTGGGTAACGTGACTTCCTGCTCAGCCCATGCCTTTGCATGTCTGAATTCTGTCTGGGTTTTCTGAACAAAATCGTGATTGCCAGCAGTATCAGGCCCTACTTTAGCCCTTTCTAAATTCCTTGCAGACTACCTAAATCTATGTGCAAATATGGGCCACAGTCCCACAAATGCTTAAACACAAGTCACTCACAGATGTAACTATTTAACCTTCATTTCAGTGCTGATGCACATGTTTACGGGAGCAAAAACCAGTTGCGTCTCTGTAATGCATTTTATAAACATAAGGTATTTGCCAGCAAATTGTGTGCTTTGCTTTATGACACTAAAAGCCCATTAAGAAGGATTTATCTTAAACTTCTCATTTAAAAAAATAACATTTCACAACACTGCATTAATTGCATAATTTACCTAATTGCTGATGTTGACTGATGTCAATGTTAATAACAGAATGATATTGTCTGTATACAAATAACATTAGTTTTCTGCCGGCATTGAAATTACAAGCAGTAAATTAAATTAAATATTAAATATTAACTGGAAATCAATAGTGCAACAAATCTCATTAAGGGGGGAAAAAAAGAGCAATATGTAAATCCATTCCAGAATTTTATCATGATGAATAATGAGTTCATTACACAAACATGACTGCAGAGAAGGAAATGAATATGGAAGAGCCATTACAGTACAAGTAACTTCCATGGAGTTCAAAGCAGATCCTCAGCTGCTGCAAACTGTCACAGGCCCACAGAAGCCGATGCATCGCTGCATTTTAGATAGCGCGATGTGAAACGGTGACGGGATGCAGACGAAGGGAATTAAATCCACCATCATTAAATGTCCTCTGAACCTGTTGCCAGGCATCCGTTTCCTGCCTTAGGTGCTCAGCTGAACCCCGAAGGACCTGGCTGTGCCCAAGGGCAGGTGACACGGTCACAGTTGGTGGGCTGCCCTGTCCTAGGGGCAGACTGACCTCTGCGTTTGACACAGGGAAGAAGTCCCTGAAGTTGAGCGCAGGACACCTAGGTCCAAATCTGTGATCATTTTGCCTGCTACCTAAACCCAGAGCGTGTCTAAATTCACAGTGCATCTTACAGCTCTACTCCAGTACCTTGAGCTGCAGCCCTCCGCACACTCAGGCTCGCTGTCACTACAGCAGCCACAGGGCTGCCCCATGCCCAAGCACGACGGGGATCGCAAGCCCTGCCCTGAGCGTGCCGGCACACCTACGCCTGCTGGCACACCTGGCTGGGCATGAAACAAGCTCCTGGATGCTTGTCTCCAAGGCATAACGGTGGTTCCCATTTCTACTGTCATGTAATGCAGTGCTCCACCACCGTGCCCGCAGGAGTAGCCCTGTCCCAAACATGGACAAATCTCTGGGCCACCTACCACTGCCCCAGGCCTGCTTTAAGTGCCAATGACTTTTGCTTTTAGGGGCCTTCATCACCTTCTATTACATGTACATCGTCTGACTCTTCCCAAATGCAGAACAGAAATATTTGCTGACCGCTTCTGACTTTGTATTAGCATAAGCAGTATCTTTCACAGCCAGCAACAAATTGGTACTAAGTCAGATTTCTTTTTGCTCTCGAGAAAACTCTGATTATCCACAAGTTTGCTGACTGCAGACTTTCCTGGTGTTCTTCTGTTTCCCTAAACAGTTCTCTAGTCTTCCTTAATTTTTTTCAGGAGACCATGTCTTTTGAATATCCCCAGAAATGTTCTCACACTGTTCTTAAAATTAAGCATTTCCTACTATTTTTTTTTTCTCCCAAATGATCTGAATCAGGATTCTTTTCTGCTTTGTTAATTGGGCTCTTCCAAGGTATCACATTCGTATTATCAGTTTGGACTTTGTTTTGCCTTTGTGGAAAAGAAACAATTGCAGTCAATTCATAATCCCTTTTACTAGCTCATCCACAATTTTTATAAAATCTCTGCAACCAGTTCTTTTCTATAAGGATAAGCATTAGTACAATTTCTCCTTCCCAGCTCAACTTGTCATTTAGAGGATAGTTGTATCTACAGCTCCCAAAAATGTCAAAGGCTTTTTAGTACTGGTAATATCATATATCCCAGTGTCCCTCAAAATACAGCTCTCTTCCCCAGTTAAAGGCCCCTCCTCAGTAACCCTACTCATCACAGATGACTACATAAGGAGCAAGGCCCTGGGGCCCAGGAAGGGGCTGCACTCTGCCATTGTCTTCAAGTAGCAGATGTGTTGTTCTTGGTCGGAAAGATGATTGATCTTGGCCTTTCTTAAGTAAGTGTTAGACTACGATTTTAACATCTCATCTAGAAAGAAAAAGGGAGTGTTACATTGCTTCTGGTGGAAATACGAATGATCTTGGTTGTCTGGGCTTTAGAGATGTTCACAATATTTTCCTTTTGTCTGCAAAGACCACTCAACATACTTTATTGACAAGTGGAATGACTAAGTCTTACTTCTTGTCTGATACGATTCTCATTTTATCTCTACCAATAAAACTGCTCAGAGCAAAGGTGAAGAAATGCAATGCCTTTGACTTGTTTCCGTTCAGTTTCATCTACTGAGAAATCTACTATTGCCTAGGAAGCGTAACCATGGTGTCTGTGAATGAGGAAAGCTGACAGAATGCTTCACAACATGCAAAGGAAAGAAGACTGCTAATGTGCAACCTGAATAAAACCAAGCTGGCTTGCTGAAGACTCATTTCCTATTTTCTTAAACCTGTCAACAGCTGGGACACAACTATGACTACTCGCCATGATAAAGTACTGAGATTTGTTTTCTCTGCTGAAGGGGCCCATGTGTTAAGTTGTTCTCTTTGACCTTTGAGAGTCAGCACACAGTGTGCTTTAAGGCCCTAACTATTCTGTGGCTGGCTGGATGATTGTCAGGTCTCTGGTTTCCAATCTTTTTATTTTGATCACTTTTAGATTATGCTGGTGGGCAGCAAAAATCCCAGGGCTTTGGGGCAAGTACAGCGCAGAGCACTGTAGTGTCTGAACCACAGGCAGCACCGGTGCCACCATGAGACAGAGCTCTAATCCGTGCAAAACAGAGGTCCATCCTGTTGGGCAGGGCACTGAGTTAAGGCTCAGGCTTTGGGCAGCAGCTAAATGTGTGGTGCGGCTCCTGGCTGCTCACACGCGACGCTCCTTACCGAT
>NW_009701735.1:109093-113977 GCF_000703405.1 Apaloderma vittatum
GGGGATCTCTGGTCGCCCTCTGTCTCTTAGGACATTGTCCTTCATGCTTTCCACGCACGGGTGTTCTCGCACTTTAGAGCCAAACGGGGGCTCGTACTCTTTCACTTCTGCCAAGAGAATAAGCAAACACAAGGGTATTCAGCTGTGCTGTGCCAGTGCCAAGTGTGAAGGGAGCTGGCTGTTCTCTGGAGGAGTAGGAGCTACTGATTAGCTGCTCAGTGCCACTGTTCCGCTTGACCAGCTCCAAACAAAGCAAAGCCAGCTGGCATTTTCAAAAATGTTTCAAATGTATTTCTCCCACATGTTTGAAATGTATTTCTCCCACACGCTCCCTCTCTCCCTCCCTTTTTCTTTCCTGGTCAACAATTTTCATTTAAGTACAAAATCATGCTAGCAACAGAGTAACCTATAATGAGTTTGTGAGCCTTGCAGTCTGTACTGAGGCAAAACACACAGTAGCTTCAAGGCGAGTTTTGCCTGAGCCAGGCTTGCAAGAACTGGTTACTTTGGTCTCCCTTAGGTCCCCCAGAGTTCACACCAGGTGAAATACATATAAAAAAAAAATCTATTTAGGCCATGATAGATGTTAATGTGCTGGATTGCTAGGAGAAAACAGTCGCTTGAAAAGGACAAAGATACAGTAAGAAGCAGTGCTGGAAGCTGCTATGCTACCCTTGTTTATTATTGAGCTGTGTTCCCTTGTAGAAACTAGTAGCCTGCTCTTATTTT
Organism: Apaloderma vittatum; assembly: GCF_000703405.1. Taxonomy (NCBI): domain Eukaryota; kingdom Metazoa; phylum Chordata; class Aves; order Trogoniformes; family Trogonidae; genus Apaloderma; species Apaloderma vittatum. The sequence goes on from NW_009701735.1 coordinate 109,823, forward strand.
AGGACTCCTTCCAAAAATGGGTCAGTTTTGGCCTATGATGCAGGGGGCACAGCTTCCTGAACAAGTTGCTGCCATTCTAGTTTTCGTTTGCGTGTTTCATATTTGCTTTGCTTTTCTTTGGAGAGAGAAAGGAAGAGGCAGACATATGGGACCTTTGGAGAAAGCTCAAGAAATCTCTGGGAGCGGAAATATTATAGTAGATGCTGACACAGTGTAGAAAATGCTGTGGTTTCTTTGGGAACAGATGGAGACTTTACTCACAGGCCTAATGACTTATAGTATTAGATAAAGATTTATGAAGTTGGCCTGTTCTGCTGCCTCTTTTTCTTTCTAGGAATTAATTGAGGGCAGGAAAAACTGAAGCATAATCTACAAAGCAGTCTGAAGAATGCATATGAATGCCCAGATGTCTGAAATGAGATGAATGGAAGGGGAGACACAGTACTGTTGTGTAATGTTAAAACAAAAGTTCAAATGCAGTGCCCAGTGCTGCTCGCTCCTCTCAAGGGGTGAAAAGAAGCTCTAAAAAGATTAATGGCCCATAAATGGCCCATAAAAAGGAAAGAACCTCTAAAGCTTTGATTGTTTTCTTTGGAGAGAAAAGTTATAGGTAATATGGTAAAATAACTATGGGAAATAAATACGGAAAATAACTAATAATCAAGAAAACACAGGTCAGAACCTTCTGATTGTCATGTCTCATGATAAAAACAAGGTAGTACTGAACATAACTAAAAGGTGAACTTTTCTCCAAAACTTTAAGAGTCAGGCTGTAGATCTCATTTCTATGTGATAGGCACAGGATGAAGACTATATTTTTTTTTAAAAAAAAAAAAGAGAGAGGGAATTTATAACACTTAAAAAGAATAGCCAAGGTAAGATAGCAAACAACTTGGAAGGGATATTAAATTCTCAAAGTTCAGCAGAGATCCAGCTGCAAAGAACCGTGTGTGCAGTGGAGCAGACCACAGGTGCCTCCTGCAGAGTGCTCTCTCCTTCTCCTGAACCACCTGGTGCTGGCCAGTGGCCACACAAGGCTCTAGAGAGCGGCTGTAGGTCTGAAACACAACGATGTTCTCCTATGTAAATCACTGTCTTTAAGACTCAAGGATTAAAGTCTGCTTTGCTTTCTTTCCTGTACAGGAGGTGATATTAGTTTCACCTGAGTAATCTGAGTTAGAGATTACTCAGCCAAAGTAAATTTGTAAGACTTCAGCCCCAAAGGATAATTGGGAAGTTACCATCTTGCTGGTCAGACCTGGATTCCTGTGCAGTGGGTGCACAATGATTACAAAGCAGATACCTCTACTTCCAAAGCAAAATGAAATATTGAAGTTTGCTGGGAAAATTTAAATAGCAGGATCTAGATGGTCATTTCCTACACCAGTCATGGTTTGATTATGGTGGTGGTCATGGACACCAACACACACCTGCTCTGAAATCTTTTGGCAGTACAAGGAGTCAGTGGAGTCTGAATGTCCAACAGAGGGAAGCTGGTGCTGTGGTGCTGACCTGTTCCCTCTCACTGAGCTTAATCCACAGGACCATGAGATGGTCCAAGTGTGGGAAAGGAAAGCATTCCCAGGGAATTGATAGGTATGTAATACATTCTCCCTGTCTGAGAAGCTCTTTCTGTGCTATGAGCATTCTATTTCCAAATACAAAGGCTGAATAGGTTTTTCAGGTTTTAGGGTTTTAGTTGTTTTTGCATTTTGTTTTTGTTCTTGGGTTTTTTTTAATAGTAAAGAAAGAGGAAGTGAGATGGCAATTTGCTGCAATAACTTTACGGTAATAGAGTCTTGCCGTTCTTCAGTTCAAAAAGCATGCAACACCTTCTTGCTATTTATTGTCTTGCATCTCTTACCCTTAGAAAGAGAAGCCCATCAAATCCTCTTGCAGTAAAACATCCTTATGCTGTGGAATCTCAGGTGTTGGGCACATTTTGCAGTAATAGCTGAGGTTATTCATGTATCATGTTGATGTGCTACAGTAGATGTAATAGCCATCAATTTGAGGTAAGTTACGATGTTTGTGTCTAGCTGCTTGTGCACAGCTGTATACAGATGCTGAATCTATTTTTCATGCCCTATATGTTTCCTTTGATTATTTTTACATCAGCCCAGCACTAAAAATGACAACTGACTGAAGTAACACAAATACCTCAGGTACCATGAACTACAGCAGCCTCAGCATTCAGTAATTGCATGGTTCCCTCACCTTCAACCTCCAGCATTTAATCTTTACGGTTGTGTGCTACCTTGCACTACTAATCACTGTACCTCAGGTGCCCTTTGACACCGGTCTGGCCATACCTATCAGAAAGGCTGGGTCTGGATTTTTAGCCTCAGAGACATTACTGAAAATCCATTTGCTGTTCATGATGAGTGCTTTGGAAAATTTGGGTGTGGGTTTCTCATGAAATATGTGGCTCGTTCATGTGATCTTTTTCTACTCTACCCTCTCTGCAGTGAGATTCTCTTCCTTTGGGTCAGGAAGTCATACCTGAAAACTCTGTTGATCCCTCATGTCTTGCTGATTTCTGTGGGACAACTTCTCATGCTGGAAGATGAAGGCTCATTTGTAGTAGATATAAAGCAGGAGTGCGGTGAAAGAAGGACAGTAAAAATCAGCTGTGGAGCACAGTCCACAGCAGTGGCCTTGTGCTCAGGAATTTTTAGATCCTTTTTAAACACCTCTCCCTTTTGAATTTACAAGAGGAGAGCAGAATCCACAGAAGGGATAAATCAATCAATGGTGGAGCTACTGTGACAGCTCATGCACACCCATCCACCTGCATGCGTGTGCAGTTTGTGTCTTTCTTCATGCTAAAGGAATTTGGGTGGTGGATCTACTTAGTCATTGCACAAAGGGATTACGCAGAGGCTCAAAAGCCTTTTTATCACCAAGTTTAAGAAGCTGTGAAATGCTTACTTCACATTTACCTTGAGTTTTCCTGTTCTGCTCCTTCAGAATACAGATGCTAGCTGGGAAGGGTGAGGATGTGTTGGGACGGGTGAATTCGCTGTGCAGTTTCTTTTGTACAGACATGTTTTAAGTGACTTCACATTTGAAGATCAAAGACACAGCAACCCTTCCAAAGGTTTGGGAGTGCATGAGCTCTGCTGTCAGTGCACAGTTACAAGTTGCTTAGTCACTGTGTGCTGGATCTTGAGGTGGGAAAGCAGCGGAACACAGAGCACATGAGGACAGCAGCACCCGACATGGAGCACAGTGCGGTGATCTTACCCACTGCTGCCTGGGCTTGTTGAAGGAAAGCCCTTGCCACCTTACATGTACCACTGTGCTGACACATACAGAATTTTGAGGACGTAAGCTACTGTTGCAGGGTGATGCTACACCATGTGGATGTACCAACTCGGGGTTTTTTTCTGCCTTAAGGCAACGTGATGCACACGTGCCCTAACAGGGCTTCACTCCACAGAGGGAGAGGCTTAAATCAGACCCCAGCTGCAGCCACCTCAGAGCCCAAAGCACAGGCACAGCTCTGCCGTACTGGCTACCAAAATGCTCCCTCCCACGATGAGCATTTCATGAGGTACATGATGCACTAACGTTTAGTTACCAAACCGGGGCTCTCGCCTGACTCTTTCCAAGTAAGTATAAGATTAATCAGTGATTTTATTCATATTAAACACAACTCTGGTAAAGCAAGGCTGCCACTTCAAACAAAACCTTGCTGCTATACTGAAGCCAGCCACCAGTCCAGACAGTGCAATATTGCATGAGCAATGTAACCATTTTCTGAGGGGTTTCCCTTCTCCATCTTCACCAACCATGTGTCCAGAAGTTCCCTTTCCTCTCCTTGTCCCTTGGTACCCCTAACAGTCCCCTACCTGTAGCAGCTTGGACACAAAATGGATACTTTTCCTTTCTTTCTAGGAGGCTATCAGAGAAATCACACTTGCCTCAGTTGCCAAAGCTGCGTCGCTCTTAAAGCAAGTGGTTGAGATGAAAATTATATTTCTTGCAACGTGCAGCATCTGGTGCACAGCTGTTGCACTGAATGAAATACCAAGTTAATGGCTGCGTGGAGCAGTTGAAGTTCTCCCCAAAGTAGTATTGCTGAGTTTCTAAATATGCCTCTTAAATTACACTCTGGTGAAAAATCAGTCAAACTTGATCTTTGCCTCTGTC